>NW_021703782.1:69714606-69874675 GCF_005190385.1 Monodon monoceros
TAGAAGCCTTTTTGTTTTTTGTTTTAAATAAACAAAACCTCTTGTTTGAGGTTTTGTTTATTTAAAACAAAAATCTCACTCTGCCTAGCGGTTTGGAGCATGGACCCCAAAGTCAAATAACCTGGGATTGAATCCCAGCTTTGTAAACAAATAAACAGTACATGTGGGAATCCACATACATTCTTAACTTCATTGGACTGAGTTTATATATAATAAAAAGCACCATTTTAAGTGTACAAATGTATACGTCTGTGTAAACATCACTGCAATCAAGGTATAGAACATTTCCATCACCCCACAAAGTTCTTTTGTGCTCTTTCTCATCCCTTATCCCACCCCACAGCCCCGCCCTTTGCAACCAGTTGATTTTCTGTCACTATAGATTAGATTGTCTTTTGTAGACTTTCATGTAAATAGAATTATTTGAAACTGGCTTCTTTCCCTCCATATATTTTTTGAGGTTCATCCATGTCATTAAGTTTATGAGGAGTTTATTCCATTTTATTACTAAGTAGTATTCCACTATATATATAGGAATGTACCACAGTTTGTATCATCATTCACTTTTTCATGGATAATTATTAATTTTATTTTTTATTGAGGTATAGTTGATGTACAATATTATATAAGTTACAGGTGTACAACATAGTGATTCACAATTTTTAAAAGCTATACTCCATTTATAATTATTATAAAATATTGGCTACATTCCCTGTGTTGTACAATATATCCTTGTAGCTTATTTATTTCATACATAGTAGTTTGTACCTCTTAATCCCCTACCCCTATCCTACCTCTCCCTCTTTCTCTCCCCCCACTGGTAACTTCTACTTTGTTCTCTATATCTGTGAAACTGTTCTTTTTTGTTATATCCACTAGTTTGTTTTAATATTTAGGTTCCATATGTAAGTTATATCATACAGTATTTGTCTTTTCTCTGACTTATTTCACTTAGCGTAATACCCTCCTGGTCCGTCCATGTTGTTGCAAATGACAAAATTTTATTCTTTTTTATGGCTGAGTAGTATTCTACTGTATATATGTACCACATATTCTTAATCCATTCATCTGTTGATGGACACTTAGGTTACTTCCATATCTTGACAATTGTAATACTGCTGCTATGAACATTGGGGTGCATATATCTTTTTGAATTAGTGGTTTGGTTTTTTTGGATATGTACTCAAGTGTGGAATTACTCGTATGATAGTTCTATTTTTAGTTTTTTGAGGAACCTCCATACTGTTTTCCACAGTGGCTGCACCAATTTACATTCCCACCAACAGTGTACGAAGGTTCCCCTTCCCCTGGACTATTTCATTGTTTCCAGTTTGGTTGTTATGAGTAACGCTGGTATGAATATTCATGGATAAGTTTCTGTGTGGACAAATTACAACTGTTTAGGCATTACGCAGTCCGAAAGACCTAATTTAAATGGAGGCTTTGAGGAGTAAGGGAATGGTCCAAATGGCTAGCCAGATATAGCTCATTTCTGGCCAGGCATACAACAGATACAGAGACTCAATCAAGGAAAAGCTAGGAGGCCATCCATCCTAGCTGGAGTGTGTGGCAAAGGGAAGAATGAGGAAAACAGTATCATATACAGAATTGAGCACAGTTCTTCCTTCATAGCAGACACTCAGGGAACACGATCATCTACATGTTATGCATCATTCTCATACAACATTTAATGTTGAATTAATAAACAGTTAATATTCTGTTAGAATTTTTGTATGATAAAAATGAAGCACATATATATATATATATATGCATAGATTTGTGGCCATTAAAATGCTGTGTGTAGCTTAGGAAAGAAATGAGCTCCACTCTCCCTTGCAAATATGACACTCCTTTATATTCACGTATTTCTTTGTAACACTTCTGTCCCCCTCTCTGTAGTTTACTTTATCTAATTTGGGTTCTTATTTCCATTTGCCAGTGATTTTAGTTGATGATTCTGGATAAAGGGTTAACTTCCTTATTTGTTATTTCTCTGCTTTTCTAGAAGACTACTTGGATTTCAAGAAACACTAGATGGGCTGGAATGTTTTGAAAAAAGCATAATCTGCTGATCATGAATGATTTGTTAATGTCATGTACAGAACATAGATGAGAAGCATAGATAAATATAATGAGAGGGTGGAAGGTGGTTGAGAACCTTAGAGCTACCCCTGGGAACCAAAACTTGTCTGAAATCGTTTTCAGAGTAGTTAGTTTAAACAGATGTATTATTTTTTCTTTGCATCTCTTGGAGGATTGGGGATTAAAACTGGATGAGACCGCTGTGGTGAAAGGAATGGTCAGGGTAAGGGAGAAGACAGAGGGCCCAGTGTGCAAAAAGGACGGGTATGATGTGATGAGGGAAGTAATTCAGAAGAACCTGAGAGTAACGCTACCTGATTCCTAGAGTTAAGAGTTCTTATTTGATCTGAAAAACATGTTGCGGCTACTGCACTGATTTGAGAAAGTGAGTTGGATAATAGTAATGACTATCAAGCAAGTCGATTCCAGTTGCTTTGATGTTAGAGTTTTCTTTTTTAAGCTGATGGTATAAATCCATGGGTCCTATGATATGTGCTAGAAAATGACACGCACAGAAGAAACTGACTTGCTAAAATGGATGAAAATGCTCTTGCAGTGATCATTTCCTATCATCTTAGCATGCAATTGTATATTCCTGACCTCAAGGGCTGTGACATTCACTGAAATTTTTTATCATCTCTTGGTCGCCTTCTAAATGAGGAGAGTTATAGCGCTGGTGTATATAATCATCTTTGCTAAATTCTTTTTTTAAAAAAAGAAGACAAAGAAATGCTTTTTGAAATGGGTCTTTAATAAATCCAGGACAAAGGGTGTGGTGATGAGATCGCTTCTTGAAAAGTGTCAGGCCAGAAACTGTGCTTTGAGAAGACTTCACAAATTTCCTTTGACCCAAGTCTTTTTGTTGCTATAATTGTTCACCATGACCTTCAGAAAGCCACTTAACTTCCAATATTTGAATTATTTTCACGTACAGTTGTGGTCTTTGTATTTGCCATGTCAATTTTCAGAGACTTAAAGAAAGCGAGTGACATAATTCTGGTTAGCTTCTTGAGTCGCCGTGAGACTCTTGCAAGTAGAGTGACAGAGGCATTTACAGTTTACAAATGCCTTTTCCCCTTTCTTAAGTTTTATGTTAATATTCTTTTTCTTGGCTGTGAAGCAAACTTAGAATCATCTATAGTCCTAGGAAGCTTTATGACTTTTTTGAACCTGCCAGAGGCTGTAGCGTCTATGCTTTCTTAATATACTGTGTGGGATGGTTTTGTCTGGAAATTTTTTGCTTTTCTTTATTTGTTTTGCCTTCAGAAGTGCCTTTACAGCCAAGGTAAAAGATACATGTCCAGCTTTGTTCCAGAGTTCAATATTGTGCATCTTAGAATCCTAAAACTCTCACTAAATTCCGGCCATATATGACTAAAGAATCAGAGGAGATACCTGAAAATGCGAGAAATGTCTATGGTCGTATGCTAGTGCTGCCACAGTTCATCGCACAGGTTATTAACTGCACAAGGGAATCAAACAAGAGGATTGAGTGGAGACTGAAATCTGGCCTGTGATTTATTCACCAAGCCAAGTGCCCCAGAGTGGGATGATGTCCACCTAAAGAAAGAGGCAGCTGTCTCTAATACACATAATTCTCACATAGGCAGCCCTGTTGCGTAGAATTCTGTTGTAATTTCTCCCACAATTGTCAAAGGCACGGGTATCTTTTGAAAGGCATCTCTCCAGAGATGGTTTTGGTCATTTTAACCTTCATCTATTGCTTCAACCTTGACATTCACAGAACCTTCATTAGCAAAGTTACTGCACTCAAATAGAGTTTTCCAATATCTTTTTCATCACTATCTTTATCACCAACTCTCTAGACACAGTTTGACGCAAAATCTTAGAATTTTGAGTGAGTTTGTAAAGCACAAATCTGTTTCTCTCTTCATATTCTTTCTACATTCTGCCTTATTTTGTGACCAAAAATGATTGAAGCTTCATTAGTTCAAATGTATAATTATTCCATGTGGAACCAATAAGAGAAGATTCTTATTCGGGGTGATGAGTCCTTATAAACATTGATATATGCAGGATACATGAACACAGGCATAAGGCAGTGGTGAAAAGGACTTTATGTGATGTTTCCATGATTATCATCAAGCTGGCTTGTGAAGGTGCTCCCAACAGACCATCTTTTCTACCGAGGAACAGAGCTTTAAATGTGAAAGGGGGAAATGTGATCGAGGTGCATAGGGGGAACTCTGTCATTGAAATCAGTACATGCCTATCAGTTTGGACTGTGGCATCAGCATTCTGAGCACAGACTGCAGCACTAATTCCCTGTCCTCCATCAGGGACAGGGGGCTCTAAGCTGTGACCATGCCAAATGGGCCCTGTTCCAGCTGTGAAAACTGGTTCAGGATCAATAAGATAACCCAAATGAACAAGAGATAAAGGAGCCTTATTACATCTTTTTAAATTTTCGTAAAGATGGCTTAGCCCATCCTTTTTATCTATCCAGAGAGATCTTTATATTCATACCAGTGTCTACAATAAAAACCAGACCCAAAGATTCAAAAAGAAATCCTGAAAATTAATCCCACCCTAGTTCTATGCGTAACTTCCTAAGGCCACCGTGTCTACGAAGGTAGTTATACACACCAGGCGATCACTTTGCAGAATCCATCTGGATACATCTTCTGTGACATAAATAGATCCAGACTTTTTTTTTCTTAGAATCTCAATTCAAGCTCTTTACACATGTTGACATCTTGCTAGCCTTAGGCATTTCAAAGCAATTAAATGTCTATCACACATCCCAGTAATAGTTTCAACAGGCTTCATTTTATGGTGTTCTACCAGAAGACACGGTACACCCTGAAGTTTCCAGAGTCATCTTTGAAAGAGCCCAAAAGGAGGATATTGTGGTCACTGCTGGATGTTAACAAATGGGAAGCTGCTCTTTGCCACTCAATGCCGTTCCTCCATCTGTGCATGACTGGTTAGCTATAATAAAACAGTGGCCTCAGCATGCATATAAAATAAAGTATCCTTAACCATATTAACAATATCTTCTCACTCAGGGAAAACCCCTGATAGAAATGACTGAAGAAGGTCATTTCTCAGCAAGAATAGGGGAAAGGGTTATGGGCCAGATGTTAACTTTCCTTCCAAACTCCACATATTTCTTTCTCTGCACATGATATTTTAATGAGTTTTGAAGAAGAGATCAGTTTTTAATGCAGCTGATTTGCAAAAGGAAGAGAGGATAAAAATGTTCCAGTGTTCATTTGTGATATGTAGATAAATTCCCAAAATGTTCCCCCTGCACCTTTGCTACCTTGTTATTCCAAGGATTTATGATTGATTCGAGTACCGTAGTTGAAAGAAGTACTGTGTGTCTTACAGACAGTGGTAATCACTGAGTGCATATATAATACATCAAGATTTTGAACACTTGGGCTCAAGTCCCAGTGACTTTAGAGTTGTTGGGGTTTTTTTTAATATTCATGAGATAGTTTTTTCAGCTGTAAAATGTGAATAATACTATCTTGCTAGCATTGTTCTACAGATTTCATTAGCTAATATGTAAAAAAATGCATATGTAAAATATTTTTACCTCCCATACAAAATTTCTTCTAGGCATCTTATTTTGGGAAGCATGCTTGATAAATGCACTTCAATTGTAGATGCGGTAAGATTAGGAAATACACATCTCAGTGCATTTACTTTTTTCAACATTGTAATTGAGCATGATTTTGTATCTCAATCAAACACTGATTCTATCCTAACAATGCATAGAATTTAACTCTTTAAGTTATGTGTATCCAAAGAAGGAAATACCTGTGCTTGAAAAATGAGGGATGTGCATTTATAGATTAATTGGGAGAACTTTATCTTCTTGAAATATTTTTTTAAGAGAAGCAAAAATGTCTTTGGTAGCCCTCATGAAAAGATATTGGCATGATCTTCTGCATAAGCAACTTACTTCTTGCACTTCTGGCATGAGGGACAGGTATTTGTGAATCATGCCTACAGAAACTCAGGCCCTATGTTGGAGATACTAGGCTAATTAACCAGGCTTTATCAACTGGGCTTGTGGTTCTCAAAGTGGTGTCCCTGGACCAACAATATTGGCATCACCTGGGAACTTGTTAGAAATGCCAATTCTGGGCCTTACCTCAAAACCTAATCAGTGGGGCTACACAATGTGTGCCCTAACAGGTCCTTTGGGTGATGCACATGCAGGTTTGGGAACCACCGACCCAGGTTATCCACTGTATGCGATGAATTAACTTCTCTTCCAGTGAAATTTGAATGTTGCTAATTGAAATACCATCCTTAGAAGAAATGAAAAACTTGTCTCTCAAATGATTTTTTTTTTCTGTAGTTTGGATAAGGAATCCCATGTGTGAAAGGTGCTCTTAAAAAATCTCATCTCTTGTCAGTCTCTTAGCCATTTGCTCCCAGCTTCATGCATTTGCCTTTCTGTCAATTGGACCATACCTTGTGTTTTCGAACTTTGTAACCCCCCTTTTGGAGGGGGGAAAAAAACTTTTCCATTATCCTCCTGCCTTAGTTCTGTCCTTCCTTACACAACTAAAAATTCCGAACAAGTAGTCTTATTTAGCTGCTTCCGTTTCCCTACTGTTTAATGCCTCTGTAATTTTCTTCAATCTAGTTTCCACTTCCACCTTTGAAGTGCAATTACTCTTTGAGATTTTCAACCATTTTCTGCTTGCCAAACCAGAAGCCTCCTTGTTTTTCTCTAGGATTTCATGCTTTTGATCTACCCAGTCCAGATCTGTCTTTCCTTGCCTTTTGTGATGCAAAGATATAGACACATTATTTTTTTTTTTTTTTTTTTTGGTAGTACACGGGCCTCTCACTGTTGTGGCCTCTCCCTTAGCGGAGCATAGGCTCCGGACGTGCAGACCCAGCGGCCACGGCTCACGGGCCCAGCCACTCCGCGGCATGTGTGATCCTCCCGGACGGGGGCATGAACCTGTGTCCCCTGCATCGGCAGGCGGACTCCCAACCACTGCGCCACCAAGGAAAGCCGCCCCATTCTTCACTGACACTCTCCTGAGTCCTTTCTCTCCCTTCCTTTCACCTGGGCCATTCCTTAAGGTCTGTTGTTTAGAGCGCTCTGGCTCTCTCCCCTTCTCCCCTCCTCTCTCCCCATCTCCTCCCTCCCTTCCTCCTTCCCTCCCTCTTACATTCTCTTAATTCCACCTTCACATCCCCACCTTCCTTTAAATGACAAGTACCACCTCCTGACTAAGGATTTTCAGTTCTACCATCTTCAGCATTGACTTCATCCGTTACCCACCTAGCACCTCTGCCCAAGGCTCACCTGTGTCATTTAAAACTCAAAACTGCCAAACGGAACTGTCAATTGTCTTTTACAAAACAACTTCTCCCCCAAAGTTACCTCTGTCATCAGGGCGTATCCTTCTCTAGATCACCCCGTTTACTCTGACTCAGTATGTATCCTACATAGTGCGATAGGTGAAATTTCATTGCTCCTTTCCTTATCTGATCTCTTATTTCATTTCACCCCTTCCATAACCTTCTCTATGGTCTTCCATGCCTGCACCATTGAAGGAACTAGTTCCTCGCCTCAGTCCGTCTGCCATTTCATATCCCATACACCAATGCCAGATCAGTCTTTCTAAAATATTAATTAAATGATGTCATTTCCTTGAATGTTGGCTCCTCCATTACCTCCAGATTAAATCCATCCATGGGATTCCAGGCCCACACAGGTTTCTTGAGGAAGCCACCATTCCATATATCTCATTCCTTTCCCCATGAATTATACCTCCATGAATCCAAATCTTAGTCTAGGATATAAGAACCATCTCAAGTATTTCTTCTTCTAAGAGAATATGCAGCCTTCATTAGTGGCCTATTTTTCTGAGATTTTACAGAAATTTCCTTATTATTGTCCCTTATTTGAGTTTTATGTAAATGAAAAGGAGTGTTCATGAGAAGCCTTATATAATGCTTGAAACTTAGAAAGATAAGTGTTAGCTTTCTTCCCAATCAGAAGATGACATTCCCAGCTGCAAGGAATAATTTCTTCTATGTGTCACTCTGTAGTTTGCCAACCATCATATCAGCAGTGGGTAATGGCTTCATATCAGGTGAGCCATGGATGTTTGGTGTAGTTAGATGAAATAACCATATCTTTGCAACCTCTGTTAACTACAGAGTATGAAAATACACTCACTTGAAATAAATATCAAGCAGATTTTCTATGCCATTCTTTTATGAGAATTTAAGGAAAAAAGCAAAAGTAAACGAAAATTAAATGAAGAGTTATCTAAAATAATATGAATAATTCACAAATAAGAATTTTTGACTGCTGGCTCATTAAGATCCCAGTCTGGTAATTGTTTATCCAAGTTATGTACCAAGAAGATCTAGGCTGGGGAGCTATATGGTCAGTCTAATCTTCAATTAGCTTTTACCCAAAGGCCGTTGTAGTACATTTTTTATTTTGTTCTCATCTCTGTCCAAACAATCTTAGTTTCCTAAAAGCAAGCACAGTATCTATGCTTGTATGCCCAGGAATACATGGCTAAGTTTCCCCAAGGTGGTAAAATAGTTTTCCTACCTCCATTCAAGAAATACTAGTCAATTACCTTAAGCAAATTACTTGCCTATTATGACCACCAGGTTGGAAGCAAACAAAAGAATGGCCAGAGAAAAGGAGAAAAGAATGTGACATGTTTATCTTTTCTTAAATGCCCTTAAGGGAAGGCAGGCATATCTCCTTAACTCTGTAAATTTTAAAAGATTAGAATAAATATGTACTTTATATATGCATATATAATAAATTGTGTACGTATAAATCATGTATAATGAAGTATAATGAAGTACATGGAGGAGAAGAACTCAGCAGTGATTTCCTAAACTCTTTTTACTTCGTCTCTGTAATGATGAGCCTGTCTGACTACCTGTAGCTGCTAACCAAACACATCCTGAGGGGCGCTTTCAAGTGCAGACCCCGCAGACAGCCAAGTATCAGTGTCTGGAAACTTTCCACATGCAAGTCCTCGGTAGTGCTGGTGATGGGCTGGCATCTTTGGATCTGGCTGGAGTTGTTAGTAGAGCCTGTGAGTTTAGGAAAAGCAGAGGAAAACTGGAAACAAACCATGCAAAGTAAGGCAATAAGGCAGGTGCTGGCTGCAGGGTTTTCCTGCCCCCAGGGACTCTGCATTTTGTAGGAAGAGGCAGAAGAAAGCACTGCAACTAGAGTTCTGATTCTCTAAGAAGCTTATGTGCCTCTCACACTGAAATTTAAAGGGTATGTAATGAAGAGATAGATGTCTGAGTAAGGAAAGAGAAGAAAAGGCTAATTCTGCAAGCATCCTGGCTTTCATCTATCGAGATGTTTAAGTGTAGAAGTGCTGACATAGGAGACGGAAGAGTATTACTTTCCGTTTCTTCATGTTTATAAATCTTACATTTTATGTTTTCATATTTAGCTGTTTATTTCCACTTTAAAAGAAGCAGTACTGAAGCACTTACATTATGCATGTGCAATGGGGTGCGTTGCACACCCTCTGCTCATTCTGCACGTTTGGTCTGGCTTGATTAGTAGGTGCAGGAGGCACACGGTCCCTGGTGGGAGCAGTTATTTCAGAACAGGTGGTTCAGCACATTGAGGATCAAAGAACCCAAAGGTGCAAGGACTCTGACAGCTGCAGGAGCTCTCAGATCTCAGTCGGAGTTTCAACCCCACCCTGCAGATCAGGCAGCCCCCCTCAAGACAGGAATTTGCATTTTGCATAACGACCTCTCAGTCTGGTGGTTTACCCTTAGGTATCAATAGAATAGCAACAGCCTGACTGATGGCAGAAGACTCCCCACTGTCACGGTTGGCATCCAGTTCTCCCGCAGTCCACTCTCTTCCCCTTATTTCCTACCAAGTAGACTGCTAATGCCCATCCCCTGCTGACCACTCACCCCACACGCCAGGGCTGCTGGTTTCCTCACTGTGCCAAAGAACCACACACAGACCTGATGATTATTTAACTGGGAGGTTCCATCCTGGCACCTGGTTGTCCTCCCTGCATCTCCACCTCACTGAATCTGATGTAGACACCAAAGCCCAGTCCAAATATCACCTTCCCTTCTTGGGTCATCTTACCTGACTCCAAATTTCAGCTAACATTTATTGAGTAATTTGTGTAGAGCAGGCTCTAGTAGTTGCTTTACATCCACTGTCTTTTTTACTGATTTCTTACTCTTTTGAAGTCTTTCTACACTTACACAGTGACTACACAGTTATCGCTTTTAATTGTTTCTTAGTGAAATCATAGAGTTATTCTTGTCTCACCTCCTGCTGGCCTGAGAACACATAGCAGTTTCTGTTTCCTTTGGAGCCTCATTGTGTTGAATACATAGTAGGTGCTCCAAACCCCATGAGTGATATCATAATTAATGGTATAAATTCTTAGCTTATATTGGTGAAGTGTATTGAAATTGACCCTTTCTAAGAATTGAAAAATTAAACCTAATTTATCAACCATGTTTTATATTTTGATGATCACGTGCATCTCAACAAATACCAGTTCAGGATGCCCATACGTCTCCTAGTTACTGGATTATTGACATTAAAAGATGTGAGAGCTCTGTGCCACCCCATAAGAGCATCACCTTACTCCCTTGGTTCTACGTGGGGTAGCCACTCTCCTGGTTTGTCCCTGAATGAAGGCTTTCCCGGGGACACAGGATTGCAGTGCTAAAACCAGGACACCTCTGGGTAAACCTAGGCATTTAGTTGTGTTAGTCATAAGAAACGATTTCCCCAATGTAAGAAATTGTCTGTACTTTTATATTAAATGCTCAGGAATGGATAGCTGTCACTTAGTTGTATTTTTTTCAGTCACAGGCAACATGTTTAATCTCTCATAGGCAACTTGGATGGTTCTTGTTGTTGTTTGTCCTACTTTACACTGGATGCTACATAGCATTGTCTGTACATCTGACAGCTGGGAGCAGAAAGCCTTACTTCAGGAACCTCAGAAACTTAAAAAAAAAAATCACACAACTTTTTCCAATCCATTACTTTAGTATATAGCGAGTGCTTTACTAATAGCCATTTTAGAGTTATGAAATATGTATTCAGTATGGTATTTTTCTAAAAACGATTTAAAATAGCTGTCATCAGCAAGGATGTCCGCTAAGAGAGATAGAAGTACACCAAGTTTCCCTGGTTATAGCTTCCTGTGCCCGAAACCTCTAATTTTTCTTTTCCTACTGAGCTTTCTAACTTTTCTTTAGAACTGACTTTTTTAGGTCTCATAGGTAGCACTGTGGTCTAAATTAAGTGTATGTGCTTTTGAACTTTGCAATTGTTTACTTGTGTATTTAATGATCAGCTCCTCTTGGCACTTCTGCTCTCTTCAGAAGATGGAAATATACCTGCCGGAGAACATTATCTATTTTCCTGCCTTCTCTCGGCCATCTGACTAGTCCAAGCAGGGAAGCTTTTGGATTACTTGGCATAAAAACTAGTTAAACTTCTGGCGCCAGGCAGTTCCACTTTTCGGAACTTATCTGCAGAAACAGTCATGCAGCCTAATGGAACAAATATAATGCTAAGCAAGTTTTTCAGATTCCCTTTATTAAGCTTGTTCAGCATCATTCTACCAAGAGATAAATGTACTTTCTGAAATACATTTCTTAACTGTGCTTCGAGATCTTTAGTTAATCTATATACATGCTTTGTTCCCTCCATGTCTTTCTAAATATTGAATTCAAAGAATTTTGTATTGGGCACAGTGCTTGCACAGAGAGGTCCCACTTGATCATCACGAAGTTACTTTCAGGCTCAGGATTTGCTCTGATCTTGGCATGAGAAACGTGCATAGATAAAACTATTTTAGTTATGGAATGGCCATATCACAACCAGTTGTTTGCATGGTGTATTTGCTATACAGGTAATCATAAATTTTAAAAATAGGAATATTGGCTCTATACTTGAATACATTTTGAGTATTAATGATGACTTTAGAGTAGTCAGTCACAAAAAGAACAGAGCTCCTAATTCCCCCTTACAATTCTCCTAAAAACACTTTATGTCACTTGGTGAATTAAAGAAAATTTCTCTAATCAGTTACATTCATTCACTTCACAAATACATATGGAACCTCATCTCTAAGCCAGCTGTTCTGCAGCCACTGTAAGAAATCATACTCCATGGGGCATGGTAACAGTGGTAACAGTGTGATGGGCAAGACTTGACTCAAAGGGTTGACTCAAACAAAACAGCGTTTCTGAATTTACAGCCAGTTTTAGAATGTGAAACTTTATATTATATAAAAAATTATTACATGTCAGTTATATCTCAGAAAAATGACTAGTACTCCCATACCATTTAATGGCTTGTTTCCCTATTGACACCATGTTTTGCAGGAGTTTATCTGCCCAACACATTCATTGTATAATTATCTTCTCATTAGTATTTGCCAAAAACCAAACAAATAACTGCCAGCCAGAATACACAGAGTTAATATATTGTCAGCACCGCCCTCACCCACCCAAAAAAAGAAGAAATAAATTTATTTCATTTTTTTTTTAGACTGTGTATCATGATTGTGGGCAGATACACAATTTCAGGTATCTTAAAATAATTTAAAATACTGAAAATCTCCGTTACTGATTCAATGGACTTCGATGATCTCTTCTGATTCCCTCATTTATTAATATTTTATTAATATACACTTTTTTTTCTGTTGACCTGCCAGTCTGTAGTTTTACTGCAGCTACTCAGCCTCTGTTCTGAGCACCTCCTTTGAGTGTTGCGTGAACAGACCTTGTCTCTGGAGGGTAGGAACTGAATCGGAAACCGAAACAAATTTACGGCCTTCATAAAGACTCAAGGTGCTTTTCTACTTAACTCGAGTGGTTGTTTAACAGTCATGAAGTGTTTGTTGTATTTGATGACTCTGTGTGTTAATTTATGTCCTAAAGGTTAAGTTGACAGTTATTGGGGGTGGGGTGTGGGGAGGTAGGGAACAGCAGCGTGCACAGCTGAGCTGGGGCCCAGGCACCCACTCTGTAGACTATTCAAAGCCCTTACCCTCGCCAGGCCCCCACTTACCCTCTTCGCTACTCCCCTCATATCAATCAAATCTCTTATCTCATTTCCCTAAACTGAGACTAAATGATAAATTGTACAGGTTTAAAACCGCTTGACGCTAGTCTGGGGATATTTGTGCACCATGCAGAGTCGGCCTAGTATTGTGTCTTCGGCAATAATTTCAATTCCTCCAGGGAAAGAAAATACCTTAGAGTATTCATGATGAAATGATATAGACTATGGTTAAGTGATAAGTGACAACATAGGATTTATATGAACTTCAACAAAAGATCGCCACAATTTCGTTTCCTTAAGCCCAAATTTGACATTTCTTCTCTATGATGTGGGTTACTCTGTATCTTTTTTAATTAAGGCGGCAAGCTTACCTCACATAATACTATATAAATAAAGCTAAATAGAATTTTTAGTAGCATTTACCGATTTGTGATGAGTTCTATTTTATTCTTTTCTGGATGTATTTACAAGTTTTTACAATGAACATACATTACTTTTTAATCAAGAAAAAAATGACTTATAATAAAAGTTACAAAAGTACATGTATAAAAATCCTAAATATATCCTTGCCATAGCAAAGTACTTTTATTCTGTTTTATTCAGTATGTCCTGTCTGGCTGAGCATCTGATATAATAATGAGCCCTTCCATTTGTATAGTTCTTTACACAGATTTTCTCATGTAGGATATATAATAATAATCAGTTTAGTAATGGTGATGGGATAGATAATAATATCCCCAAACAAGGAAATTGTGGGTTAGTTATTTTATCTTGTTTGCCAAAAGTTATATGATCAGCCAATAGCAGAAATGGAGCAGTATTTCTGAATCCGAGCACAATTTTCCTTTTTACATGCTGTAATTTCCTCCCATGTGTGTAAAGTTCTGCTCACTTCCATGAAACAAATAAAGACATATAAGTCCTAGTTCCTACCGTCAAGCAGTTTCTAATAGATTTGGGGGTAAAAAGACATGCTGACAGAGAGTTAATTAGCAATTCAATAGATGACACAGGTAAAAAGTGCAGTGCCTAATCCAGTGCCTGGCACATATAGAAGGCACTCAAGAAATGTTGGATAGGTGGATGGATGCATGGATAAATAGATGGATGCATGGACAGATGGATGAATGGATGGCTGGCTAGATGGGCAGAAGGGCAGATGGATTGACAAATTAATTAAAGTTATAGGTCTAGAAAGGAGAAAATTCACTCATCACAGATGGTTGAAATTCAGTAAATGTCTATTGACTTTTATTGGTCAGAGACTATTTCAAGAAGGAGAAGATAGACTAGCTAGGCCTTCAGGAACTTAGAAGAGTAGAGTTTGACTCTGCAGAGAGGATGAGTGAGGGAACTGCAGGCCGAGGGCTCAGCATGAGCAAAGGCAGTGAGGCAGAAAGAGCAAGATATGACTGGGACTGCAGAGGAGTGACTGACCTTGCTAACGCAAAAGGTTTGGTGAGGAGGTTGTTTTGAAAGTAGAACGGGACTGTATCATAGAATATCTTGAATTTCAAGCTGAAGTATTTAAATAATCCATAAGCATGGGCATCTCTAGACATTTTTGCATAAAGTAATTCATGTCATAAGGAAATGTTTTAGGCAATAAATCTGGTCGAAGTAGGACTCTGTGTTAAATATAAAGATATGAGAGAGTTTAATGCAAGGTGGAGATTTTAAGCATTCAACTGGGATTTTAAAGTATTTTTAGAAAGAGCTGCAAATGTAGATCTCACTGTATCATCATTAAAATATTCCTATATGTAATTGAAACTTCTGAGACAGTTATGTCAAATTTAGTTTTAGATCAATAGGTATTTCTCATTTGAGAGCTAAAAGTTTATAACATTCGAGGTTAAGAAGCTGGCATAAAAGTCTAGAGGCCTCCAAATATTTCATGCATGAAGTTTAATAAATTTTTCATATGCCAGAGGAAAGAGAATAATTTATGTCTTCCAGGATTTTCAACCAAAATACTAGATAGGTCAGAAAATTTGTATTTTTGAAGTTGTATACACTTCTCTTTAAACCTACTAATTATTTTATCTTACAAAATTGGTGATGTTATCACTTGAATACAAGTGGTTAACAGTGAGGCCTGGGAGTAAATCTATGTGGGTTAGAATTTGGCTCAACCACTGAATTGCTGGTCAATCTTAGCCTAGTTTCTCTCTTTCCTCAGTTTTCTCATCCATGAATGATAATAATAATAGCACTAACATCTTAAGACTGTTGGGAGGATTAAACGTAAAAATATGGACTAGTGCCTGCCATGTAGTAACCATTCATAAATGGTAATCATGTTACTAGTTATAGAACATATTCAATGAATAATATGCATTCATCTTATTTTCTTATGATTGTTTACTTGTTTTATTTGTTTTTTTAATCATTGCTAGAAAGAAAGCTTGGCTCCCATAGGGTTGTGTCTGGGTTTTCTACTGTGTGAAAGTATAACTCAACATATATGGCCTAGGTTGCTGCTAACTACGGTAAAGCTGACCAACTTCTTGCCTTCTGTAGTGAGCCATCTCTACGGATTTGGACTGATGGATGCGGAAGCCATGGTGATGGAGGCGGAAAAGTGGACCACTGTTCCCCAGCAGCACGTGTGTGTGGAGAGCACAGACCGACAAATCAAGTAATGTTTGCTGCAAGCAGACAGCATGACAGTGCCCTAAAAGAGATTAGGCCAGTGCAGATATCTTGAGACAGCCCTGTGTTGCACATGGAAACTAGAAACTTGTGTAGTATTTTTCTAATGTAATTATAAAATTCTAATAGAATGTCTAAGACCCTAAGCCATTAAATACACATTAGTATAACCCAAGGATCCTTAAAAGAAAAACGTATCTTACAAGGGGGTGGGGTGGGGGGGGACCCTTACAGATGGGCATTCTTCAAGTTTCTACTCTATCAATATTTCTAATAGATGGTAGAAGTATTCCCCATATTTTATGGTAGAAATATTCCCCATAAGTTGGTATACTCCCCAAACTAAACCTTATGTTCTGGAAACTTAACTGCATACCATGTAGTTCTCTGAAGACTGATGCAGGATGCACAGTAAAAGACATTGCAGTTTACTCAGATTCCAGGGCCTCGTCCCCTGTTTCACAAAGTTGGAGGCTGTGCTGATTGGATTCATCAAGTGATAGTGAAGTCTCTCCTAGGCGCTGAATCCAGAGAATAGGATTTATTTTAGTGATTTTATTAGTAATTTGCTTTCAGCTTTCTTTTTAGAGAGTTAGCTCGGAAAAATACGTAAGAACTTTGGTTTGTAATAAAACTAGAGCCATTATCATTCTTGAAGAACTTGTTAGGAAGCAGAAATAGTGGACTGAGTTTTTTTTTTTCCCCATCCTACCCATTTGTGGCAAAGAATAAGAGAAAAAAAAAAAGAAGTAAAAAGTTAACCGGTATTTATTGAGCTCTTACTACAGGTCAAGCCAAGTGTTAGAAACAATGTGTTTTCTTCTTAAAACTTTATAACAACTTGGGTATTATTCCCTTTTGACAAAGGAGGAAATGGGATCAAATGGAATAATTGTTTATTCATTCACAAATTCATTTACCAATTCAGCAACCATTTTTCTTACTATCAAGCACTTACTGGCTATCAAGCACTGGGCTAGATAATTAGGGATAGAAACAGGAATAAGAAATGCTTCCTGCCCTTGTGGAGCTTACAGTCTAGCGGGGGGAGTCAAACCAAAATAATATAATAAGTAGATCATTACAAATGACAATAAGTGAATGCTGGAAATAAAAAGGGTAGTAAATAAAAGGTGGGGAACATGTTTTTCCTATGGTTCAGTGACCATCTTAGAGAGTGAAATTTAAGCTTTGACTATGAAAGAAGAGTCAGCCATAGGAACAGCAGCAAAAAAGCACTAGAGGTAGAGTAGTGTATGCAAAGTGGCTGAGGTAAACTTGAATTATCCCAGAACTTGAACCAGTGCTAGTGTGGCTGGAACCCAGTGTTCAAGGGGCACAGTGGCACAGGAGGAAGCTAGTGAAGAAGACAGGAGCCTGTAGGCAAGTGGAAGAGTGTGCGCTTGGCTTATAGAGAAAGGAAATGGTAGACCAGGGATTTGAATCAAGGTCATAGTCATCCCCAAGCCTCCACTGTACCACAGTACCCTATACTGGTGGTTCACAAAGTGGATTCCGCAGATCAGCAACATCCCTGTCGCCCGGGAACTTGTTGGAAAGGCATATCCTTGTGACCCACCCCAGCCTTACTGAATCAGACACTCCAGCACCAGGGCCCAGCGATCTATCTGAACAAGATTGATATCCACTACCTGCATGAAGATAAAAGAACCTTCATTCCTCCTTTCCTCTCACTTGCACCTTTCCCACCCTAACTAGGGTTACTCCCTTAAACGACCTACTCATTTGGGTAATGACACTGTGTCCCTTAGTCTCCAGCGACCACGGCTTGCATTGCATCACGCGGTCCTTCCAGGCCTGCAGGCTCACGCAGCCGAGCTCTGCCTCGTGCTCTGCTCAAACCTCCTTCTCTCTGTTGCAGGACAGTTCGGCCCAACAGTGCGGTGCGCTCCGTCTACAAAGCATCGGGCTGCTCTGACAATCCCAATCACCACGTCAGCTACCTGGAACACGTAGTTGTGCGCATCACCATCACCCACCCCAGGAGGGGAGACCTGGCCATCTACCTGACCTCGCCCTCAGGAACCAGGTCCCAGCTTTTGGCCAACAGGTACAGACGCGGCCCCTGACCGCCCGTGTGCGGGGGTCACAATGACGCCCAGCGACTCTTTCAGCTCGAAAAAGTCCGCTGTGCTTTATTTTTTCAGAAGTCGAGGATTGTGCATGTACATATATTGTAGGATCACGATTTTCTATACAATTTTTAACGGTTACTTTCCGTTTACAGTTATTACAAAATATTGGCTGTAGTCCCTGTGTTGTACGGAAAATCCGTGAGCCTATCATATACCCAATAATTTGTACCTCCCACTCCCCAACCCATATATTACCTCTCCTACCCCGTCCACTAGTTTGTTCTCTAAATCTGTGAGTCTGCTTCTTTTTTTGTTATATTCACTAGTTTATTGTAGTTTTAGATTCCACATGTAAGTTATATCATACAGTATTTGTCTTTCTCTGACTTATTTCACTTAGTGTAATGCTCTCCAAGTTCAACCATGTTGCTGCAAATGGCAAAAATTTCATTCTTTTTTATGGCTGAGTAGTATTCCATTGTGTGTGTGTGTGTGTGTACGTGTGTGTGTGTGTACGTGTGTGTGTACGTGTACCACAGCTTCTTTATCCATTCGTCTGTTGATGGACACTTAAGTTGCTTCCATATCTTGGCTATTGTGAATAGGGCTGCTCTGAACATTGGGGTGCATATATCTTTTCAAATAACAACCTGATTAAATGATAGGCAGAAGAACTGAACAGACATTTTTCAGGCAGAAGAACTGAATAGACTTTTTTCCAAAGAGGAAATGCAGATGGCCAACAGGCACATGAAAAGATGCTCAACATCACTAATCATCAGAGGAAATGCAAATCAAAAGCACAATGAGATGTCACCTCACACCTGTCAAAATGGCCACCATCAAAAAGAACACAAGTAACAGATGTTGGCGAGGGTGTGGAGAAAAGGGAATCCTTGTATACTGTTGGTGGGAATGTCAGTTGGTGCAGCCACTGTGGAAAACAGTATGTAGGTTTCTCAAAAAAACTAAAAACAGAACTACCGTATGACCCGGCAATTCCACTCCTGGGTATAAATCAAAAAAAACCCCCCAGAGACATTAATTCAAAAATATACAGCTGTTCTTTAATTTCTTACTACCCTAAAAACTGGGTGGGGCCGGGGGGAGCGCCACCTACACATCATGATGGGATGGTCATAGCTCTCACTGCCCACGCATAAACAGAGAGTGCAAAGCCGCCTAGGATCTGTAGGCATGGAACAGTATAACATTTAAGAGTTGGGTAATATTAAAAGGATGCTGCAGAAAAATTGAGGGCCGCCTGTTGTTCTTTATCCTATAAAATAAGTGCGGAACACTAATTCCTTAGGCCTCTGAGATGCCCTCCCCTGCCCTTAAGTGTCTGCTGGCATTTGTTACAGATTAACTGAATGCTCTTGCCAGAGCACTTTCCAAAGTTAAAGGAAATTCTATTTGTTTTAAAACAGGTTTTGGCAGATTTTTTTCTACAAAGATTCAGTTAGTAAATGTTTTGAGCTTTGCAGGCCATGTGTTTATTGCCACTACTCAACTCTGCCATTAGAGTGCAAAAGCCACTGTAAACAATATAAATGAATGTGTATGGCTGTGTTCCAGTAACAACTTTATTTACACAAACAGCCTAAGGGCTGGATTTGGTTTGAGGACTGACTGTAGTTTGCTAACCACTGTTTTAAAGGTTGGCCCTTTAGTCTTTATTGGCCAAGAGGGCACTTACTTTTTCTTAGTAGCCTCTTCCTTTCTCCATACTTCCTCCAAACATTTCTCCAGCAGGTAATTGTATTGCCAGGATCCTGCTGAAAGGCCAGAATGTTCTAACACAAGTTTTCTTTTGCTTCACTGGCTTTTCAAGTGGTTGAGAGCATGGGTGGGGGATACTTGTCAACAAGTGGGACCAGATGGGGAAATGTCAGATTGCCTTATACACCCCATTCCCATTATGGTTCTAAAATACAAGCCACAGCCAAAAGCCTGTAAGTTTCTTTCATTTGATGTTTCTCTCCAAGAGGAACATTTAATAGGGGCAAAAACCTTATATTGTCAAAGGCCTATGCAGTCCAAATGAAAGCCAACCTCTTATGTTGACACAGCCGCCTGTCCACATGCCAGGTGTCCACGGCAGTAGTGATCTCTGTTAGGACAATGACAACATGCCAGACGAGTTGAGAGGCCAAGGCCAGTGCAAGCCTGCAGAGCTGAAAGTCAGACTGAGGAATTACCAGTTGCTTTTCAAAATCTCCAACTTCATCTGCTGTAGGACAGTGAGAAAAACAGAGAGCAGTAGCACTTCTTGGTGACAGTGACTAGGAGTGCAGATTCCAGAGTCTTTCACTGCATTTTATTTCTGTGTTCAGAAGTCTTCTTGTATTCGTCTTTAAAACCTAATGTCTTCTGTTAGGGCATAGGGAAACCTGGGCTTCGTACTCTATGAAGCGCAGTTTGCCAGGTTAAGGGTATGCAGGTGCAAGGAACTAAAGGATGCTTTGGTATCTCAGTCGCTGGGCACGCCCTCCTCCCTCCACAGGCAGGGGTCTCAGCTGCCGCCAGGTCACTGCCGCTACCTGCCTGAGGCTTCTCTCCAGCGAGCAAGGCCTGCAGATGTCCAATTCTATGATTAATGGAGGTCGCACCAGCTGTTGTTACCAAAACCAGGGAAGACCTTTTTCTTGATGTTTTTCTTTTTTTCTTTACTGCTGTGCATTTGCATTGAAGTATCCAGGTGATCCCTGGTGAAGTACGAAGGTTGGCTTCACACATGGGCAGCTCTTCTCCCTGGAGCCCCCTCCGTTGTAGAAAAACAGTCCCTCCACAGTTGCTGTTTGCTTGGAAAACTCAGTCCCTTCAGCCTTTCTGGGCTCTTCCTGCATATTTCAGTATTTCTTGTTGGCTTCCCTGGAAATGACTTCAGTGAGGAAACTTGTGAGCTGGGGAGCTGTGGGTTGCATCACAGGCATTTGGTGGATTACAGTGTCGCTGGCTTCAGTCTTGCATGCATTCTTCAACAGCAGACATCCGCTTTGCTCTTTGCAAAGTGCTGATCGCCAAAGTGCTACATGACTTGTGTCAGAGAAAAGAAACAGGCATTTCAGATGCTTGGTGACCGATCTTGGCGGTTTACTTTAGCCTCTCCCATCATTACCTCCTGGGAATAAGATCTGCACTCAGAGTGCATCTTCTTGGTCTGGAGCATTTCTTAAAGTGCTCTTCTTTTGTCTGTCTTCCATCTCAGTGCTGAAAATAAGTAGCCACCCCAGAAAAGGTAGACAAATTTGAGTGGAGGGAGGGGACTGGAGGCACTGAGAGATGTAAACGGATGTTATGAATTCATTTGTCCATAGCTCCCCAAAAACACTGCTTTCAGCATCTGACCCTTTAATTGTAAAACAGCTACACCTGGTCCCAAAGCCACGTCTGTCCACCTTCCAGCGCCTGGCTCCCCTGTCCTTGTTGTACTTGACGCTAGTAGCATCCCTCCTACTGAGGCAGCTAAGGGAAGACCGTTTCCTTTGGCATTTTTTCCTCCTGGCATATTCCAAAGCTTTCATTTTATGAGAGGAAATCTCTACTCCGAACTTCCCAGTCTCTTACCTCATGGCAAGGAATCCTCATGTCCTCTCACCTTGGCCCTGTTTCAAAGCACATTCCTAGGATTGGGAACTGAAGGCAAGAAGCATCGACAAGGGGGTGGGCAGGCTGTGAAGGGAAGGTCTGCTTTGCTCCTCGTGGCCTTCCTGTTGGCCTGCAGGGCAGTAATACCTTTCCTCAAGGAAAAGGTGATGAGGTCAGGGTTTAGAAGGGATTTGTATGGCAGAGATTTTTTTTTAATTTATTTTTTTATTGAAGTATAGTTGATTCACAACGTTGTGTTAATTTCTGCTGTGCAGCAAAGTGATTCATTTATACATATACATATATTCTTTTCCACTATGTTTTATCACAGGATATTGAATGTAGTTCCCTGTGCTATTACAGTAAGAACTCGTTGTTTATCAGTTCTATGTGTAATAGTTTGCATCTGCTAACCCCAAACTCTCAGTCCTAATCCATCCCTCCCCCACCCCCCTCCCCCCTTGGCAACCACAAGTCTGTTCTCTATGTCTGTGAGTCTGTTTCTGTTTCATAGGTAGGTTCATCTGTGTCATATTTTAGATTCCACATGTAAGTGATATCATATGGTGTTTGTCTTTCTCTTTCTGACTTACTTCACTTAGTATGATACTCTCTAGTTGCATCCATGTTGCTGCAAATGGCACAATTTTGTTCTTTTTTATGGCTGAGTAATATTCCGTTGTATACATGTACCACATCTTCTTGATCCATTCATCTGTGGATGGACATTTAGGTTGTTTCCTTGACTTGGCTATTGTGAATAGTGCTGCTATGAACATAGGGGTGCATGTATCTTTTCGAATTATAGTATTGTCCAGATATATGCCCAGGAGTGTGATTGCTAGATCATATGGTAGCTCTGTTTTTAGTTTTTTGAGGAAGCTCCCTACTGTTTTCCATAGTGGCTGCACCAATTTACATTCCCACCAACAGTGTAGCAGGGTTCCCTTTTCTCCACACCCTCTCCAGCATTTGCTACTTGTAGACTTTTTAATCATCGCTATTCTGAGTGATGTGAGGTGGTACCTCCTTGTAGTTTTGATTTGAATTTCTCTAATAATTTGCTATGTTGAGCATCTTTGCATGTGCCTATTGGCCATCTGTATGTCTTCTTTGGAGAAATGTGTATTTCTCCAAAGGTCTTCTGCCCATTTTTCGATTGGGTTATTTATTATTTGTTGTTGAGTTGTATGAGCTGTTTGTATATTTTGGAAATTAAGCCCTTGTCGGTCACATCATTTGCAAATATTTTCTCCCATTCCATATGTTGTCTTTTCATTTTGTTTATGGTTTCCTTTACTATGCAAAAGCTTGTAAGTTTGATTAGGTCCCGTTTGTGGTTTTTTTGTTTTTATTTCTATTGCCTTGGGAGACTGACCTAAGAAAACACTGGTATTATGATTTATGTTAGAGAATGTTTTGCCTATGAGCTCTTCTAGGAGTTTTATGGTGTCATGTCTTATGTTTAAGTCTTTAAGCCATTTTGAGTTTATTTTTGTGTATGGTGTGAGGGTGTGTTGTAACTTCATTGATTTACGTGCAGCTGTCCGCCTTTCCCAAACCACTTACTGAAGAGATTCTTTTTCCCAGCATATATTCTTGCCTCTTTTGTCGAAGATTAATTGACTGTAGGTGTGTGGGTTTATTTCTGGGCTCTCTGTTCTGTTCCACTGATGTATATGTCTGTTTTTGTGCCTGTACCACACTGTGTTGATTACTGTAGCTTTGTAGTATTGTCTGAAGTCTGGGAGGGTTGTGCCTCCAGCTTTGTTCTTTTTCCTCAGGATTGCTTTGGCAATTCTGGGTCTTTTATGGTTCCATATAAATCTTAGGATTATTCTAGTTCTGTGAAAAATGTCATGGGTAATTTGACACTGTACTAAATCAGTGATGTATTTAATACAGGTGTATTAAATCTGTAGATTGCTTTAGATAGCATGGCGATTTTAACAATATTAATTCTTCCAATCCAAAAGCATGAGGTATCTTTACATTTCTTTGAATCTTTCATTTCCTTTATTAATGTTTTATAGTTCTCAGCATATACATCTTTCACCTCCTTGGTCAACTTTATTCCTAAGTATTTTGTTTGTGTGTCAGAGATTATTAATGAGGGCAATAAATAGTTCCCCTGTTGGACACTTACCTTTCTGTGAAAGAAGTCAAGCTTTCTGAGGAGGACCACATAAAGCAAAGAACACTGTGCAGTTAAAAGATAGGAATTCTGAAAGGTTTAAAACACACAGTTTTCCTAGTGGGGTCATTTGAGGTGAAGAGGTAGAGCTGTGGTGGCAAAGAGTCGTCCCCATTTGATCTCTCCTGTTTCTCCGTGAGGCAGAACTCTTCACAGTGGCCTGTGCACTGGCTGCTGTGAGAAGGAAGGATGCTGAGATTCAGCTCAGACTCAGAATCCGAGGCTTACTTGGCATCATCTCCCCTTAATGATGCAAAAACTAGACATACAGACAAGGAGAATAAACTAGGAAGGAAGCTGAGAGGACAGCAACTCCCCTCCATTATTACCTTCATTTCAGTATTGAGAAAATCTGTGTCTTGGTCTTGGGACCAGAAAATGCTATCCATAACAGTAAATTCCCAAAAGAAAGGGGTCATGGTCAGCTTTCCAGAAGTCCTCATTTTCCTAGACATTTCAGTAAGGAGTGTCTTCAACATTGCTTACGCCCTCACCATGACAATTCCTAGGGAACTGGTTTTCAGCGAGGTCGTTGACGACGTTGTCAGTGTGGGCCGTCTGGAGCCCCTCAGTGCTTCCCTGTCCTGGCTGCCGGGCACTGGCTGGAACTCCTGTGGAGAACAGCTGTTCCAGGAAGCACGGTCTACCCGAGCATCTGCAGGTGCTGAGCCCTGGAAGGCACTCAGCAGCGTTCAGCTAGTTGAGCTCGAGCTGCATGCCCCATTAGCCCAGCAGGCAACCCCCCCACCCCCCCGCCCCCGTGGCAGGCCAGGTTGATGGTTTAGTGGGTGGGAGCCCCGAGTAAACAGAGGCATCCTGGAATGGACAGTTAGTGCCTTCTCTTCCCTTTTTTTTCTCCTGTCTTCCCACCCTTCCGCTCCTCCTTCTGGCCTGTCCACCCTGCCTAACAAAAAACCAAACTGAATAATCGACACAAATGCTTCCTTCTAGGGGGACTGTGGGGATCTGGCATGGGTAGGGGCAATCAGGTAGGCTTGGGTCCCTTTAAAACAGATACAAGAGCAACTCTAGATGTAAGCCTTTATACGACCACATGTTCAAATTCTGCTTGCCTACATATTTTCCAACAAAAAGCTTATCCCATCAGATTCTTCCTTCAACTGCATTTGTTAGAATTATGAAAACCTGGCTTTTTTTGTTCTTCCCCTAAATACACCCCGTTTCCCCAATTCATTGAGTTTTAGATTTAGTTTAGCTGTATTGGCTCTCTGTTCCAAATTTTGGCCTCTGACTGAAAGCTGAAACTTTGCCTCCCTTTCTAAATTTGATTACAGATGAGTATCTCTGCTTCTAATTATGGTCTTAAGTAGAAAGAAGGTACACTTTCTCATCTGCACAACCTATAGGGTTCTATAATTAACTGTGTTTAACTGGTGTTTCTATTTGAATATTTTTGTCCCTGCCCAAATGTTCAATGACAGACTACTGACATTTTGTAAAGTGTCCTGCTGTATAAATGTATGTGTGACTTGCAGAATTACACTTTTGCTGTGGAAGTTTTACATTCCAGTAAGGCCTCACCATAAGAATAACCCTCTTCCTTTATTCAAAAGAAGGTACAGCCTTTGGAGCTTAGAGCTGGGATTGTCTAGATTTCACCTATTTTTACGTTCGACTTTGGAAAAGTGATTCTTTCATCTAGAAAACAGACGTAGTAGTATCTGCCTCACAGGGTTGTTACAAGTAGTGAATAACATAACATACAGCAAGCTCCTAGCATAGTAAGCACTTATAAGCGCTAACCCTTCTTTATGCAGTGCTTTTCAAAGCACCTGGTGAATGACCATCACACACAGCTGGCCAGGTCTCTCCCAGAGAGGCTGATTCTAAAGGTCTGGGTGAGGCCCATGAATCTGCATTTCTAATAAGCTCCCAGGTGATGCTGAAGCTGCCCATCCACAGACCAGACTTTTAAATAGCACCGATTTAAAAGCTCACCCAGCTTTTTCAAACACATTCTTCTTATTTTCATGTCATCAAAAAACTTGTGAGCAGTATGCTGCTGGGTGCTGTGAAAGTCATTTACAAAGGAGTTTATAATGTAAAACAGATATTTAGATAAAAGCCATCTACTATTAAAGAATATATCTTCAAGACGATTAAGCACTTACATCATGTACCCACAAGAAGGAATGCATTTCGGGGCTGGTAAGTTAGTAACAATGTGCACGTTGAAAGTTTTTTTAGAAAACTCACCTTTTTAGGTATTCCAAACCTCTAGAACCAGTACCTTTCTCTCAACCTTTCTTAAAGAAGCAATTTAGATTAGAAGAGGGAGAAAAACTTAATAGTGTGTTTTAAGTACCGTTTCAGAAGCAAATTATTTAAAACTTACAAAAGCCGAACATCTAAAGAAAATCAGAAGCTCAGTTACAACTAAGCCAAATGAGTGCTTTAAGCATTCTATCAGCTTTATGTTAAATTGTGATGAAGCACTAAAAATATTAAAAATCAAAAAAGAGAACCAAAAGAAAAAAGAAAACTTCCAAAATATTGGTTTAAGGTCTAATTCTGTAGTGAACACAAATACTGTCTGGGTAGTCGTGGATGATTCTGAAATTAAGATCCATTTACAATTTGAGAAATAATTACATGATAACACATAGCTGTCAGTACTTACAAAATGTCTTGTTATTTAGTTGCCATAACATCAGAGAAGCATGTTGTAGCCTTGACACATCAGCGAGACTCTTTAAGTGAAAGGGGGAAAGAAAGCTTACAGTAATTATATGAGTTATTTCCTGAGTTAATTGCTCCAAAGGACGTACTACATTTAATGGCAGTCCTTCCTATCAATCTTCATCCAAAGTAATTGATTTGAAAACCGCTCACAGGGGTAGGGCTGTGGGCACCGTTTTGATAACTGGATACACGATTTGTGCCACTGCACGCATATATCATTTCATTGAGCACATGATTATGAAGTCAAGTTGACAGAACAGGGTTTCACTGCAATAGGAGATGTGGACACGGGCATGGAGTTAATGTACTCCAGCTTTCAGCACACTGGCCCTGCTTTATTGACATTTGGTCCACACTAATAATGTTGGCATGTGTCTCTTTTCTTCACTGTTGGCACAGCACAGACGTTCAGACAGGGCACTGGACTTCTTAGTTGATAAACGAAGACCACACAATTCGAATCTCTTTAGCGCTGTCCAGTGATTTGACGCTTGGTTTGAGCAAGTATGTTCTTTGCAACACAAATCTCGTCTACTACCTACATTACCTTTTGTTATATGCAGAGGATGCAGGGTTTTTAAACAGTACAATATGAAAAAGAGCGAATAGTTTTAAGTACTGAATCAGAGTAAAAATAAAAGGGTGGGGATGAGAAAAGTCAATGCCCAGCTAGTTGAAACAACAATAACAATCAGTGTCTATTTCTCTCCCCGTCAACTCTTTTAGCAAAATGCAGTGATCGTGTTTGGCTGCATTTTAATTCCTCTCCTCAACTTTTATGTCCACATGGAACTAATGAGCATTCCAGCTCTGCATAAAGTGAAGAGACCGGGCTGGGAACCACTCAGCCAGATAGACAAAGCCTGTTTACATTCGGGCTTTGAAACACTTATTTGAATGGTGATTATGGATAGTTCTTCTGGGTACCTAGTTTATATTTAATTTTCGTTCCAAATGTGATTTTAAAATGATTGATAGCAATGGAATGATTTTCAAAGGTGGAGAGGAAAGGGTGTAAGGGAAGAAACATAGGGTCTGCTAATCCAGCACTCAAATAAATAACTGACCCATGAGTAATTAAAAGTTGGCTGAGGTGGTGGAAACAAGACTGCCCCTCATGTGATGGCAGCCTCAAGTCTCCTTTGTAGTTTTTGGACATGAGGCCGTGAGCCAAATGTTCTGTCTAAACTGTTTGGGAATCGCTTTTAAGTTCGACGCTCTTGGAAAGGTATTACGTGACAAGCTGTTGCTTCAGTGCCCCCAAATGGTACAATAGCCTCAACGAATGAGAACTGAAATTAGAACTGTTGGGCTAAGAAGTGGTTCTAGACCAATTTTCTGCCTCCATCCATTTCTATGTCACAATATTCGCTTCAGTGACATCTCTCTGGCAGGAAGTGCCATTTGAAAAGGTTCCTCCTTCCCTACCTCTGTGTCTCGTTTTCACCCAACACACACTTTCTGGGTTTTACATGAAGGACCCAGTAGGTAAGTCAATTGTGTTTATAATGACCCAACAATTTCTTCCTGGCCAAGTCCAGTTTCAAGCCACAAACTTGTGAAACAAGCCCTACTGTGGTAGTGCGTGGATTGTAAGATCTCCTGGATGTATGTACCATCCATAATCTATCGAAGATCATTTTCAGTGGGAAGACATTCATGTAAGGAGCCACTGTTTCCATCCCCGTTATCATGAGGGAAAGCTGCCAGATCTAATATGGTCCTCGTCGAAATGCCGCACCCTTTGGTTCAGAAGTAACCTGTTACAGGTAGTATACAGATATTCTAAAAAAAGAAAAAGGGCTTCCTGTCCATATAAGGTTTGAAAATCACTGCCTCCCATTAACCCCATATGGAGATTAACAAAACATATTTGAGTATTCCAAAGATCTGCCGTGTTCTCCAGTAAAGAGATCTGTTCAACTTTGACTCAGCCTTTTCTCAATTTTCTGACCATGGGACACTTTGAGAATGTTGCTAAATACTTTTTATTTTTCTTCTTTCAAGACCTCAGCAGTATGCAACAGGTGATTTTCCTGTTTATTGCTTTTCTCCAGGGAAAGCTGCCGAGTGTCAGCCATTTACCTAACACAGTCCCTAGTTACGCCCCCTAACCCTCCAGCTTTAGAATCCAGCTGGCATTTTAGAGGGAGCCTCAAACACATGGATAGAACACTTTAGAAAATCAGAATTGTAATGTATTAAGTTATAATGAGATTAGACTGGTGATTTTTGTTTTTAGAAGGGTGCATTTTCTCCCAATGGGAAGATCCACATGGAAGTTCAAATGATAACCACCAGTTTCCTTGGTGAACAGGAAAGTAAAGCAAGGAGAGGGCTTCCCTGGTGGCGCAGTGGTTGAGAGTCTGCCTGCCGATGCAGGGGACGCGGGTTCGTGCCCCGGTCCGGGAAAATCCCACATGCCGCGGAGCGGCTGGGCGCGTGAGCCATGGCCGCTGAGCCTGCGCGTCCGGAGCCTGTGCTCCACAACGGGAAAAGCCACAACAGTGAGAGGCCCGCGTACCGCAAAAAAAAAAAAAAAAAACAAGGAGAGGTGACAGTATGTCTTAAATAGCTGTCAACATCCACTTGTCATGACCTTTGTATTTGTCTGCACTGAAGGACAGATATGTCCCAGTAACTGGACACGGTTGCTCCTAAGACAATGCTAGAGATGCTTTTCCCTCTCTGTTTGCCCCAACAAAAATAATAGATGTATATAATTTTTTTAAAGTACTTAAATTTTTTTTTTTCTCTTGCCCCATCTTTCATTTTCTACTTTCTGGGTCCCATCTCTATAGAAATCTTTTGGATACTTCTTCAGATAGTCAAATCTACATCACATGCCTATGTAAATAATATGCCTGTTTCTTCATATGCTAGCCTTATACATATCTATTTTATACATATCTATTATACATATCTATTGACATCTCTTGATTCTTGATGAGGATTCTCTTTATTTTCCTTTATATTTTGTATCCCTCAGGATTAGTTCACAGAAAACAGAAGTAATTCCAGTGATTTCAAGCAGGAAGAGATTTCATATAGGGAATTAGGAACTTAGAAAATTATTAGAAGGGCTGGAAGGGCAGAATTTAGGCTGCAGTTCCAGGCATGACTCCCTGAACTGGATAAGATGAATGGGCATGGTTTTTCATTGAGGAGTAATTTACATACAATTCACTCTTTAATGTGAATAATAAGTTTTGACAAATATATATAGTTGCATAACCATCCATTATTTTCAAGGTATAAAACAGTTCCTTCATTCCCAAAGCTTGCACCATGCCCCTGCCTCCTACCTCCTAGCCCCTGACAGCCACTAATCTGTTTCTGTTTAAGTAGTATTTTCTAGAATGTCATATAAATTGAATCAGATAGTGCATGATCTGTTGTGTCTGACTTTTTCCACTTAGCTTAATGCCTTCAAAATTCATTCATGTTGTTGCAGTTATTAGCAGTTCAACAGTTTTTATTACTAGGTAGTATTTCATTCTGTGAATATACCATAATTTGTTTACCCATTCACCAGTCGATGGACATCTGAATTGCTAACAGTTTTTGATGATTATGAATAAAGCTGCTGTGAGCCTTCATGTGGAGTTCTTTGTGTGGACGTATGTCTTCACTTCTCTGGGGTAAATATCTGGCGGGGCGGGGGGGGTGTTGTTTAGTCATACGCTAAGAATTGTCAAACTGTTGTTCAGAGCAGCTGCACCATTTTGCGTTTCCATCAGCAGTGTAAGAGAGCTTCAGTTGTTCCACATCTTCAACTCTTGGTACTACCAGGCTTGTGAGTAGAGTCTTAGCCTAGGTTCCCTGATACCCACATCATTATCCCTCCCAGATTTGTTACTGTACAGCCAGCCCCATGCCTGTTTCCGTCTGGTAAAACAATGATATGCATGTATTTGGATCTACTAATCGGTGATGCCCAGGATGAAGACAACCTCCAGTGTTGAGCTGATCATGCTGAGAGATACAGAGAGATCACTGATCATGGTCTTGACTTGACACTCACTAGATTTTAAATAACATACAAAAACAATGTTTTATGGTTCTCTCTCAGGCTTTTTGATCATTCCATGGAAGGATTTAAAAATTGGGAGTTCATGACCATTCACTGCTGGGGAGAACGAGCTGCTGGTGACTGGATCCTGGAAGTTTATGACACTCCCTCTCAGCTGAGGAACTTCAAGACTCCAGGTAGGAACTCCCTTTCTATAATTTGATTTATTGTACAGAAAAATGATGGAGTATATTCTGGCCAAGGAATGTGTTTCACATTCATATATCAATTTTATCCTTTATCATATGATCCTGTGCTTTGAGTTGTCTTCCTGTACTCCAATTCTCAAGACCACCGTTAGAAAAGTAGTAATTTAAGGATACGAATTCAAGAATAAGTATTTAGATATAAGTACAAGATGAAACATGACAGCTATTCATTGATATTTCAGAATATGTGGTCCATATCTCTAACCAGCTTCCCTTACTTTCTTTGTCGATAAACAAGCCAGCCTTGTCCACCTACAATGGGTAAATTGCATGGTCATAAGAGGAGACAAGTTCCCTTGACTATCTTTTTTCTGAGTTTACTTTAAATTTAATTTTCAGTGCAGACAAGACATTGAGCCTGGCCTATGCCAGCTAAACTGGTTACCACTAAAGAGAATGCATGATAGGATTCTGCCCTTTGTGAGCCCAGGAGCTAAGTAAAGAGAAAACTTTCCTGATACGTAAAACATGGAAATGAATGATGTTAATAGAGTTCTTTTCAGGTGGTCTGACTCTGTTGCCGCACATGGCCTACTTCCCTCTTCTTGCTAACGTATGAACCTTGTTTGTGACATAAAATAAGGAAAAGTACAAATGAAGCATGAGATGGGAGATTGAACAGTATTTTTGCAGCAGCCTGTGTTGCCTGTGATGGAGCCCTAAGTAGTACTTGGCTCAGTAACAAGTGATCTGTTTGATAACTACCCCAGCCTCCCACCCAGCTGTGGACCCATCTTCCATCGTCTAATAAGTTTATGCTTCTCAATGCTCTGTCCAGTCCATCTGCAGAAGAACCAGGCTTGAGGGCAGTTTTAGAACTGACATCTAATTCTAAGTCCTCTCCTCATCACAGAATAATTTAACCCAACATTCTGTAATTAATTGTAAGGGTAGGGTTCATTCGGATACTGTGGGTTGCATCGGGCAAAAGAAGCAAACAGCAGAACGCGGGCGTGAACCGTACATTTGCCGCTCTTTTGCCCACCAGTCAGGGAAAGTTACTCATTCTGAGAGATCCATTTTCTGCACACAGTTTAGCCATCTCTTTTCCCTTATTCCGTGATGTGGTTCATCTGTGTTGCCACAGTGGTCCCATATTCAGGGAAATCAAAACCAGCATGGTGGCGAGGTCCCAATGAATCAGGATAAAAGTTTTGTGAAAGAGTATCTGGGTCCAGCTCACTTCCAGCATGCACCATGGATGTAATGGTTGCCAAGGTTTTATTCAGAAATCAGATATTTGTCAATAAGGCAGAGTTGATAGAAAACATTCAAATAAACTAGACCCTGGTTTCTAGACAACCTTCACTTGTTCCTAATCTAGTTAGTTCCCAGGACCTTCCTCTCTCCTTCCCTCTTCTTTTCAGGCCAGGCTTCCTGCTCATGCTATGGAGATGTGCTGTGTCATGGCGCTCAGGGGCAATGGCAGGCATGGTGACTGGACTGGGCTGCCCTGACCAAAGGGCAGCTCCCAGGAGATCCATCAGCACGTGTCACTACAGGGCTGTTATATCTCAAGAGATCCCAGAGAAATAAACACCGTCCAAACGTGGCAGTTGTGTACCAACAGGGGTGCAGCCTAGGGTACAGACATAAGGGGTGTATTATCTATTGATAATTTAAGACAGTTATAAAAGTGACTCTTTATTATTACCATTCTAAAGAATGTCAGTGATAAGATGCTCCTCCCCACAAGCATAGACTGCCCCTTGGGGCATACTAATGGTAGACCTGGGGTTGGTGTGCAAGCATGAGAGACTAACATAAATCTCTCTGCCCTCAAGGAGTTCAGAGTCTATCCAGAGTTTACTGTGATTATCTGTGTTAAAAGCTCTCTGCAGTATTCCAGATCATGTAGAGTTGTCCATTTCATATCACTGGCGTCTCCTTATACTGTTTAAATGTTTGCGTTTAACCCCAGTCACCTCCAGTCATCTTAGAGATGTTCTTTTGCGTCAGAAGAGAGATACCCTAATGCTATACAGCCTGGGGTCAGGAGGCTTTAATAGAAACACATGGTCTCCGGGTATCCTTTCTTCAGCCAACCTTTCAGTTCGGAATTAGACACAACTTTGAAAAGGGACTTTTACTTTTCTCTGTGTGTTTGTGTGTTTCTATCATTGTTCCTATGGTGTACAGTCCTCTAATTAAATGAGGGGTTTCTTTAGTAAGCTACTCGAAATTCAGTTGGAGACATAGAATCTTCTAGCCCAATTAAATGGTAGAATCATTCCCAAGTATGGAGGTTCCTGGCTCTAAACTGAGTTTATATTTGTATCTTATTTCTTCCCATTTGCTTATTATTAAAGCACATACTAAGGATTTTTGGAGGCATTTTTGTTGTTGTTTTGGTTTCACTGCATATTAAATCTATCTTGGGTTTTCTGTCTTGGGCAGATTGCATCTAAGTGTTAGCGAGTAGAATGGATTTTTTCTCATGCTGCCTTTACACTGCTATTTTTCACAAGATGTTGCAGTATCTATTGCAAAGGCTGCTATAGAATTTAGCAAATGGAAACGCGATAGGGGAGGGAAAAAGTGACGGCCCAAACATGGCAGCGTTTGATGTGAATTGTGGCAGAGATCCTAAGGAAATAAAATTACATAATAAGTGAAAAATAAAGAGAGAGACCGCCCAGCGGGCTTATGATGTACTTCAGAAACGGCACCAAGGGAAATAATCAGTTATGAGTCAACACCCTTTAAACATTTACAAGGGTAAACTTTTAGATAAAATCATCTTAAGTTAAATGGACCAGGTTTTAGAGTAACTGACATAGTGTCCTTGTATTATGTGTTCCATTTGTGCACTTGAGAGATGCCATATGGAAAATAGGTTCTCTTTTGCATTGCTACCTAACGGCAGTCAGATCGGTCATTAATTTCAGGTAGTCATTCATTTCTTGACACTACTTGAAATTTTGACACTGAACAACACCCTAATTATGAAGAGGATAGCCATTAACAAGTGAGTCCAAAGAAAACCTGGCAGAGGTCAAACCAAATATAAGCCAGTGTGCTGGCCCAGTGCAGATGTCAGGAAACAATGAATGTGGCCCAGAATATGTTCATGTTTAAACTTCAAGTTCCTAAACTCCTAGAAATGGCAAGGAAGGCAGAATTATATAATAGTTTAAGAATGCAAGATTTGGATACATAATTTTTTTAATTGAAGGATAATTGAAATATTAGTTTCAGGTGTACAACTGTATGTTTTGATATTTGTATATATTGTGAAATGATCACCACAGTGAGTCTAGTTAACATCCATCACCTCACATAGTTACAAAATTTTTTTTCTTGTGATGAGGATTTTTAAGATACACTGTTTTAACAACTTTGAAATATACAGTACACTACTGTTAACTATACTCACCATGCTGTACATTACATCCTCAGGACTTATATGTTTTTTAACTGGAACTTTGTATCTTTTGACCCCCTTCACCTATTTCACCCACCCCTACCTACCCCCTGCCTTTGGCAACCACCAGTCTGTTCTGTGTATCTATGATTTCTGTCTTTTACTTTTTGTATTTTATTTTTTTAAGACTTCACATGTAAGTGAGATCATACAGTATTTGTCTTTTTCTGTCTGACTTCAACTTAGGAAGGTCCATCCATGTTTTCACACAAGGCAAGATTCCCTTTTTGTGGCCCAGTAATAGTGTGTGTGTGTGTGTGTGTGTGTGTGTGTGTACACATGTATATACACATATATTTTCTTTACCCATTCATCCGTCAGTCGACATTTGGGTTGCTTCCTTGTTTTGGCTATTGTAAATAATGCTGCAGTGAACATGTGGGTACATGTAACTTTAAGAGTTAGTGTTTTTCTTTTGTTTTTCAGATAGATACCCAGAAGTGGAATTGCTGGATCATATGGTAGTTCTATTTTTAATTTTTTGAGGAACCTCCGTACTGTTTTCCATAGTGGCTGCACCAATTTACATTCCCACCAACAGTGCACAAGGGTTCCCTTTTCTCCACATCCTCACCAATATTTGTTTTTTTGATAACAGTCATTCTAACAGGTGTAAGGTAATAGCTCATTGTGGTTTTGATTTGCATTTCCCTGATGATTAGTGATGCTGAGTGCCTTTTCATGTTGGCCATCTGTATGTATTCATTTGAAAAATGTTTATTTAGATCCTCTGCCCATGTTTTAATCAGATTATTTTTCTGCTATTGAGTTGTATGAGATCTTTACATATTTTGGATATTAACCCCTTACCAGATATATGATTTGCAAATAGTTTCCATAGGTTACCTTTTCATTTAGTTGATGGTTTCCTTTGCTGTGCAGAAGCTCTATAGTTTGATGTAGTCCCACTTATTTATTTTTGCATTTGTTCCCTTTGCTTTTGTTGTCAAATACAAAAAATCATTCCCAAGATCAGTGTCAAGGAGTTTACCACCTGGGTTTTCTTCTAGAGGTTTTATGGTTTCGGGTCTTACATTCAAATCTTTAAGCCATTATGAGTTAGTTTTTTGTGTATGGTGGATAGTGGTCCAGTTTTTCTAACACCATTTATTGAAGACTGCCTTTTCCCCATTGTATATTCTTGGCTCCTTTGTCATAAATCAATTGACCCTATATGTGTGGGTTTATTTCTGGGTTTGCCATTCTGTTTCATTCAATTTATGTGTCTGTTTTTATGTCAATACCATACTGTTTCGATTATTATAGCTTTGTAGTATAGTTTGAAATCATAGCACGTGATACCTCCAGATTTGTTCTTCTTCCTCAAGATTGCTTTGGCTATTTGGGGTGTTTTGTGGGTCCATAAAAATTTTAGGTTTGTTTGTTCTATTTCTGTGAAAAATGCCTTTGGAATTTTCCTAGGGATTACATTGAATCTGTAGATTGCTTTGGGTAGTATGGACATCTTTACAATAGTCTTCTAATTTATAAGCATGGAATATCTTTCCATTTATTTGTGTCTTCAATTTATTTCATCAATTTCTTATAGTTTTCAGTGTACAGATCTCTCACTTTCTTGGTTAAATTTATTCCTAGGTATTTTATTCTTTTGATGCAGTTGTAAATAGGATTGCTTTCTTAATTTCTCTGATAGTTCATCATTAGTGTAAGGAAATGCAACAGATTTTTGTATACTGATTTTGTATCTTGAAACTTTTCTGAATTTGTTGCTTAGTTCTAAGTGTTTTGGTGGAGTCTATATATAATAGTAACAGTTTTACCTCTTCCTTTCCAACTTGGTTGCCTTTTCTTTTTCCTGCCTACATCCTTGTTCCTGATTTATTATGTTGATATATGTTCCCTCTATAACCACTTTGTTGAGAGTCTTTATCATAAATGGACGTTGGATTTTGTCAATGCTTTTTTGCATCTATTGAGATAATTATATGAGTTTTATCCTTCATTTTGTTACTGTGTCAAATAATATTGATTTACGTATGTTGAAACATCCTTTCATCCCTGGAATAAATCCCATTTGATCATGATGTATGATCCTTTTAATGTACTGTTGTATTCAGTTTGTTAACATTTTGTCGAGGATTTTTGCATCTGTGTTTATCAGGGATTTCCTTTTCTTGTGGAAACCTTGTCTGGTTTTGATATCAGGGTAATACTGGCCTCATAAAATGAGTTTGGAAGTATTCCTTCCTATTCTAATTTTTGGAAGAGCTTGAGAAGTACTGGTATTAATTCTTCTTTAACTGTTTGGTAGAATTCACCAGTGAAGGTGTCTAATCCTGGACATTCCTTTGTTGGGAAGTTTTTGATTATTGATCCTTACAGTAATTGGTCTGTTCAGATCTTCAATTTCTTCATGATTCAGTCTTGGTAGAGTGTATGCTTCCAGGAATTTATCCATTTCTTATAGGTCCTCCAATTTGTTGGGTATAATTGCTGATAGTAGCCTTTTATGATCCTTTGTAATTCTATGGTATCAGTTAAAATGTCTCCTCTTTCATTTCTGATTTTGAGTCTTCTCTCTCTTCTTCTTGGTGAGGCTACCTAAAGGTTTGTCAATTTTGTTCAGAGTCCTAGGGGACCCATGAGCCTAAGCCACACTGGCCACCAGAGCCAGCAACCTAGAGGTGTCCCCTAGGTGCCAGCTGAGAGTACAAGCTCCTTTCTTGTTCGTACCAGCAAGCTGGAGCAGGCCAAGGGAGAACCAGATGGCTCCAGTGAGCCTCCATGTTTGGACAGTATTCAGTAGGCCCTTTTCTATATGTTAAATTAGATGCCTGACCCTCGGCCAGTGCTTTAAGATAAGCAGATAAGCCTTTTTCATGGAAAGTCTGGGTGCTTTTCAGTCCACTGCCTCTGCACAGCACCCTGGAGTGAGAGTCCACGCAGGTGAGCTCTTTAAGAACTGCTCGGTTCACTACGGTCTTATGGGTCTTGTGGACCCAAGGCCCTTTGGGTTTCAAAGCTACATGGTTTGGGGGCTCATCTCTCAGGTGCAGGTCTTAAAAGTTTTGGTACCCAATGTGGTGCTCAAACCTTTCACTCCTCGGGGAGAAGCTGGGGGTTTTTGAGTCCCCTCTCGATTGTGGGTTGTAGCACTGGGGGGTGGGGTTTACGGTAAGATGCATCTAAGCCTCTCCTACCCATTTTGATCTGGGGTTTTCTTGTTTGCCTGATGCATAGGAGCCACTCAGTTAGTTTGGGGGTTTTTTTCCGGAGGAAATTGTTCCATATGTGGCTACAGATTCAGCAAGTTTATGGAAAGCAGTGAATTCAGGATCTTCCTATATTACCATCTTAAATCAGAACCCCCAAATAGATTTTGATACCAGTCTGTCCTCTTACTGCCCTTGGGAAAGTTACCAACCTCTGTGCCTCAGTTTCCTCATCTATATATTGGGAATACAAGTACCTATTTCCCAGTTGTTGAGACCACTGAATGGAATAAAACTTACTTAGCGTATAGTAAGCACTTATAGACAATAAGCATCAATTTGATGGTGATTATAGTTGCTGATAGATGAATTAGCAGACACCTGAAATTTATCCCTCTCTGGGCTGTGACAGAGCCCAACCCTAACCTTGCCTGGATTCTGTATTAGGCCAAGGTGAGGAGGAGATCTAAGGTGGGGGGAGGGGTATCCTACCTTCCTGCCAGCATATTTCCACGTTTTTAATGGTTTTGTCTTAATAACTTTTATTTAAGATTCATATAAAAAAAGAACCAAATTAAGCTTAATGGCCAGCAGACAGTTGTTTTCTGTTTGTTTACTTTTTGCATTAAAGACTTTAGTTTTATAAAGCTAAGAAATAAATTTATAAATAAGGACTAAACTAAAGCAAATGTTCCTTGAAAGCCTACATCCAAAGGAGGTAAAACACTTCCCTCACATCTCCAAGCACCCTTGACCAGAAAATGCTCTATGACAGCACTGCCTAGTAGAACATTCTGCCAGTGGTAGAAATGTTTCCTGTATCTGTGCTGTTCATTGTAGCGGCCACTAGCCACATATGGCTACTGAGTACTTGAAATGTGGTCTAACTGAGGAACTGAAGTTTTAAATTTTAGTTAATTTAAACGGAAACATCCAAATGGATCTAGTGCCTATCATTGGCCAGCACATGTCTACAGGATAATGTAGTGATGTATTCTTAACATTTCAGGTGGAACAAAGTAGTTGTTTTCATCTTTTTTTTGATAAACAAGTCAGATAATGCCAACAGTTTTTTTAAATTTATGTAAGACCTTTATACCTAGAAAAAGAAGGCCTTCTGTAAAATCCTGGGATTCTCTTAAATATCCATAATTTGAAACTCAGCCCTTGATCCAGAAATCTGAGATGTGTTTCTCACACACACACAAAATGCCGATTCAGTTAAGGTGTATCCTATGTTTGGTGCTCAGTAAATATGTGGTATGTGAATTATTAAATAGTTAACTCTGCAAGCATTGGAAAATGCGTTTCTAGCCCTGTATCTGATGCAGTGATTCATATGAATCTGTTTCCCACAATTCTCCTACTCTTGCTTTTTCCTCAGTGAGAAGGAATTAAAGAAATTATAAAGCTGAAGAGGGAATGTTTGGTCACGATATGCTTTCATTATTTCCCAAGGGAAATTGAAAGAATGGTCTTTGGTCCTCTATGGCACCTCCGTGCAGCCATACTCACCCACCAATGAGTTTCCTAAAGTGGAACGTGTCCGGTATAGCCGCGTTGAAGACCCCACTGATGACTATGGGACAGAGGATTATGCAGGTGAGCTGGCTTCCAATGGGGAGGCAGGCTAAGGAAAGAAAGCTCATGCATCATTCCCCCAAAGAGATAAACCTCTACTCATATTCTGAGATATTTTATTCCATCTTCCTTTCTATCCCTTAAATATTGGTATGCGTACATTCAAGTATTCCAATATTCATGTTTTTTTCTTCAAAGCTAAAATCACACTGTATATAGAACATTCATATTCTTTTTTTTCCATTAAAGGTATCATTAAGAGCATATTTCCCTGTTGTCAAGTATCCTTAGAACACATAGGCAGCATAATAGTCCATCCTGTTGTAATATATTTAATCCATAACCTGGGATGTGTAGTTTGCTTAGAGTTTTATACTATTTTAAATAAGGTTTCAATGAATACCATTATCAGTTTTTGACTATATCTTTGACTGTGTCTTTAAAATAGAGTTCTAAGAATTACTGCATCAAAGGGAATCATCAGTTTTAGGGCTTGGATATGATTTGTCATGTTGCTTTCCAGACAAGATATACCAGTCTGCACTGTGACCACTGTGTGAGTGTTTACTACACTCATTCCTGCCAGCATTGAGTGGAAAGAAAAAAGTAAAAAAGAAAGAAAAGAACATGTACATGTTTAAATTTTTATAGCTTTGATTGCTAGTAAATCTAAACATTTTTTCCTTTGTGTTCTCTGAATGAAATCTGTCTTTTACTCACTTTTCTATTCAAAGTGGCAGCAATTTTCTTATTTATAAAAACTCTTTGTATGTTATTGACTCTCTCATTGTCTCATATTCGCTGAAAACATTTTCTCTGTTATCACTTGCTTCCGAAACGTACCTTTTTGTTTTGTGTTGTTTTGAGAGAAAAAGAAAATTGGAGAGCAGAGTTTATCGTCTCAGATAACATTTGTAATTTCTTTTTTACAGAATGTTTCTTCTTTAAAATCTGCTAAATATTCACATGGATTATTTTTTTGTAATCTTTGATTTTTAATATATATTGTGAAGTGAAGTTCTGTCTTTATTTTCCAACCAGACTAACATCAATAACTGAGTTGCCATCCTTTCTTTTATTAGTTTAGGATGTTTCCTTTATAACAGTGTGGTAAGTTCTTATACCAGGTCCCTTCTGGTACCATCTTTTCCGATTTACCAATCTAATAATTCTTGATCCAGTAGCACCCACACTGTATTTTAATACCTGTTGAACGTCTACTTCTTGTTCTCATAGCAATTCTTAAATCCCCCTTTAAAAATCTCATTGAAATTTAGTTTGAATTTACATGCAGTCTCATGGGAAGAACTGTTTTTACAATATACAGTCTTTCCATCCAAAACATAGGCCGTATCCCATTTTACTGAAATCCTTTAATTTTATGTAGTGTTATTCTTGTTAGTGTTATTTCTAAGTATTTTAGGTCTTGTTGCTACTGTAGTGGAAAATATTCCATATTTTCTAACTATTATATGCTGGTATCAGGGATATCTGTTGGCTATTGTGTGTTTATCTTACATCTGGCCATTTTGCTTAACTTTATTAATTTGTATGTTTTAGAGTTGATTTTCTGGAGCAGTTAGGTACTGTAGCCATATCATCTGCAAAGCCATATCATCTGCAAATTATTTTTTCTCTTTCCCAGTGTATTTCTGATTCCTGTCTTATTGCATTGGCTACCACTTCCAGCAGCATTCAGTCCTTCTGGGATATCATCATATATAACACTTAATGAACAAAGCTTCTCCTAATGGAGAACTGTTCATAAATAGCAGTTTAACATACGTTTAGACAGGAACTTCTTTTTTTCTTACAGCTCAGCTCTCTAAGATTCTTTTTCATTAATCACTTTAACAGAGTATTTTAAATAAATATGCATTTGGTTCCTTTTATTCTAAATAGGTGTATCCCTGTGTCAATAATAAACTTAGAGAATTCAGACCAATTGAGCTAACCAGAACGAGATTGTGTTCAGTTTTTGTCTTATTTCGCTTTGAGCTTATAACATTACTACTGCTGTTATGACCAGCAAACCATTTTGTCTTCTCTGATAGGAGAAAGTATATCTAAAAACATAAATGGAGTATAATAGAGATATATTACTATGTGCCTTATGGTATGTTTCCAATTCAAATTTTGGTAATGTTAAAATTCTGAACAGTTATATATCTTTGTGGTTTTTCTCACTACATCTCCAAAATGTCCACATTGGTGCTTGTGAGAGAACAAAGACAAAGACAGTTATTTCATTATTACCCAGCAACCTAAAATGCTAAATTGCATCTGGGACAGTTTAAGATTATGAAAGAAACAGCACAGCATGTGAACCTGCCATACACAGCTCTTTGGCACATATCAAGAATAAGTGGTTTGGGTTGTTTTAATTGTAGAAATCATCCAGTGAAAATTTAGGGCCACCCATGATTCCTTTTCTTTGGAGCTGTGATTTTCACCTTCATTAAGAAGTCAGCCTCTCTAGAGGCACAGATGGCATTGTCATAACCAGATCTCTGTACTGTTTCATTGAATTCCAGGGACTGTGGGACCCACAGCCGGGTGCACTTCAACCCTTACACAGCAGAGACAGACACTCTCTCCTCATGTACCATAGCAGTCAGCTAAAATGTTCCAAGTTGCACTAGCTGTGGAATTTAAAGATCAGTTTTAAGGCTTTTGGGAAAATAGAGATAAACAGTGCTGTCAAATGACTCATGATTAATCAGAAATATACTTCCAGTCTGCAGCATTTTGAAATAACTCATTTCCATTCAGATCCAAAGGTCATGATTTACTACCCGTAAGTAGGAGACCTGGACTAAGAATGAGAAGCAGGACCTCTGTTGATCCCAACTCTCCTAGCCATATGATACTGGACAAGCCACTGTAACTCTTGGAAAATCGTTTTTATCTGTCAAATGACGGTGTTTGTTTGACTACTAGATTTTTCTCTAAGTCATTCCTCCCCACTTCTACCATTTTACGTTTCAATTCAGTAACTGTAGAACATAGTCCTACAGTGACTAAAGGAGACCAAGTTTCAACAAAAGTAAGTCCTTTTTATTAAAATGAGTATGGCTCAAGACATTTCTGGTACCCTTGACTTACTTTTTGTGCATTTCATGCACCATGTTTATTGCTAGTTAAAATCATATGAGTTTTCAATGGGAAAGAGCTTCGAGATTATATGAGACCAAATCTCTCAAAATATGGAAAACAAGAAAAAAGGGAGTTAGTCAAGCAAGCAAAATATCTATAACTAGCCCATGTCATTAGAAAACTTTTCATCCATCACAAAGTAGCTCCATCTTTCTGGCATTTTTTTTTTCTGCCTGTGCAAAGAATACACAGCAAGAGAGAGATTAGGAACCTTCATCCCAGGTTTGGAATTCTTTAAGCTTGCTTGCATCTTTAAAATGTGTGTGTAGTTTTGTTGAGCTGCCCATTGGCCTATGGGTAGGATGCAATTTTAAATCTATTCTCTGTGCCTGAAGTACCTGCTTTGTAATCCAAATTGAGATGCGGATAAAATTGTGCCAGATGCCATAATGATGTTTCTTGCTGGCTCCAGTATCTCAGAGGTACTCAGTGGCTTTAATGACCTTGGATGAGAGAGACAATCTGGTCAGGGCATTGAATAATAACCCCTTTTTTCCTTTCTGTCAACAGCTTAAATTCTCATTTTTCTATCCGACATTTTTATCATTATGCATATTTAATTGCAATCAGTTTTCTTCTAGTTGCTGCAATGGCATTGTTCTTTTGAATTCTGAATTAACTGTCTTCTCCCACAAGGCGACCATACGTGTGCTTTGAAGACCAGGCCCTGACTAGGATTTACATGCTAGATACTTAGGTAATTCAGGTTTTCCCCAAAAAAGTCAAGAGTTCACTCTGGGCTTACAGCCACATTGAACATTACTCCACCTCACTGCATTAGAAACTCTTAAAGAAAACTCTCACTGCCTAAGGGAGAAACATACCTATTTATAATTCAAGGTAAAGCTTACCTGCTTTAAAATCATTTTTTCCAAGTGTTGTTCTGATTTCTTTTGGAAGGTCCCTGTGACCCTGAGTGCAGTGAGGTAGGCTGTGATGGGCCAGGACCGGACCACTGCAATGACTGTTTGCACTACTACTACAAGCTGAAAAACAACACCAGGTAAGAGAGAAGCCACATCAGACCCCCTGAAGCACGCCCCCTGGTGTTCCTGGGAGCTCCCACAGGGTCACCACAGGCAGTGTGTTCCATGTCCTCCCACCAGGACCAAAGCCCAGAAGAGATGCTGCTGCCCCACCCCCACCCCGTCCCATCATTCAGAACGGTGAAACTACAAAACATCAAATGGACCTGTAGGCTAGGAAACTGCAAACATCTTTTCTCACATTTCAAAGGATGATGGGGAGGGACTAGCTATGCACATGCCTGGTCTTCCCCTCTAGACCTTTCTATCCCGTTGATGTTTGATGCCACAGCTGCATTTGCCCTTCATGAAAATGCCAGTACACAAGCCAAATGGATGCTTTCCCGAATTCCCCAAAGTGTAAGCCCTCCATGTGGCAAAGCTGCTGGACCCTGCACGTTCTCACTACTCCACTCTGGGCACTGAGGCGGGCCTGCTTGGACCCTGTGCTTCTGAGCCCCTGGCTTCTGACTCAAGCAGATATGTACCCACAGGGAGGGCCATGGAACAGTGACTGCCCATCAGAGGCCATGCTCTTCCAGGCGTGTCTCTCACATCCCTACCACCTCCCCCTCCTCTTTCAGGAGGAAACTCACAGGGAGCCAACTTGCAGTGCATCCATACTCCAGTCACCCAGGCGTGGTCCTGTTCCTCTCACATCCGTGCTGGAATTTCAGTTCTTTAAAGGGAATATAAAATTAAATGTTTTTAATGTCTAAAAAAGATTTTTTTAATTAAAAAGAATAAATTTCTTAAAGGGAAAGCCTCTTGGCTACCTCAGCCCCTCTCATTAGCTCCTAGACTTAGCAACTGCCTGATGTTTAATTGGTACTCAGTAAGTACTTGTTAGATGAATACATAAAGCCCAGACCTTCAGTTATGGGCAAGCAAGGTAGTCATTTTTTTATCATAAACAACATAAATTTAAATTTTTTTTTTTTTTTTTTGGCCACACCACACAGCTTGCAGGATCTCGGTTCCCCAACCAGGGACTGAACCCAGGCCACAGCAGTGAAAGCCCGGAATCCTAACCACTAGGGAACTCCCTAAATATATTTATATTAATTTAGACAGTAGCATACAACCACCATCACCCTCACCACCCATACACACAGGATTCATATGACAAGCACAACAATAGAAGTAACCCCTTATTAGGGCCTTTTTGCATAAAATCATGGTTTGCACATGTTTTCCCTTCAACCCAACAGCACAACCTTCTTGTTGAGACTCAGTTTCTAACCATCATCCCCTTTAAAGAGCTAGGCCCGAACTGGAAGATGGTTTGGACCAAGACATGCCTTACTTGGTGGACTTGGTATTATGTGACTGCAGTGCTAGGTCAGCACCCTACATAGGAGAAGGCTTTAACCAACAGAATTTGGCCCTTTGGATGTGGTGTTACCATCATGGTTAAAAAGGATTTTGAGAGTGAGGACTGCTATGTACTCAGCACCTCACTCACTCAGGACTGAATCTCTGGTGACACTGCCCTTCTTTCTTATCATTCCACAACGCAGGATCTGTGTCTCCAGCTGCCCCTCTGGCCACTACCACGCTGACAAGAAGCGATGCAGAAAGTGTGCCCCCAGCTGCGAGTCCTGCTTTGGGAGCCACGGGGACCAGTGCCTGTCCTGTAAATATGGATACTTCCTGAATGAGGAAACGAACAGTTGTGGCACTCACTGCCCTGATGGATCGTATCAGGACACCAGTGAGTTGATTCCAAAATTTGGTTTTTAGAGAGGAAGTGTAAGGTTTTCACTTGATTGATCTTGGGAGGGATAGTCCTCCTCCATGAAATCTGGGCCTTAACATCAAACAGGATCTAGCCAGTTTTTAAGAGAACACTTTACAATTGTTTTGTGAAAATGAATTTGTAGAAAAATTTGCAAAAAAATAATTTATGTAAAAATGCCTGTAACTAACTGAATCTGGGGATGAGCCCGAGGACCCCTTGAAGCAGTGCCTTGCTAGGAGGACCCACAAGACTCAGTATATCATTGTACTCATGAACTCACAATTATGACTTATTACAGTAAAAGGATACAGAGTAAAATCAGCAAAGGGAAAAGGCACATGGAAAAAGTCTGGAGGAAACCAGGTGCAAGTTTTCAAGAGTTTTCATCCAATGGAGTGACACAGGATACATTTCATTCCCCCACCAACAATTTGTGACAACATGTATGAAATGTCATCTACTAGGGAACCTCCCTAGAGTCTCAGGACCTGGGGTTGTTATTAGGGTCTGGTTATGAAGGCACCCTGTACCTGGCACATACCAAAATTCCAGACTCCTAGAAGGAAAGATGGTATTCAATGCAAACCATATTGTTTGTACAAACTGTTTAGGCTCCATGAGCCACTCTTATCAGGGTGGCGGGAAACTTCATAAAATCCAACTTCCCAGATGTCAGCCGTGGGCCAACCTTATAAGGACAGCAGCCAGGCCTGCTCTTTTCTGCGCACTATGCAAAGGAAGCAGGCCCCTATATGATACCAACAAGGTTAAAAACGAGACTTTCATGTAAATAGAGAACGGAAATATGTCAATGACTTACCTAACCCATTAATCAGGAAAACTACAAGGTGATAAGTGGGTTCAAAGACCATCAGTCATCTTAGTCCACCAGGAAAGGCAAAATGAGTTAGAGACAGAGCTGAATAATATCCTGCATGGCAATACAATTAGAATTTGGGGGGGTTATTTTTTCAAATGGACAGAAATCATTTGGAACTTTGTCAAACAAAAATCTGTAAATTAACATGTGGCTTCACAGAATGTGGGCCCTAATCAAATGTCATTAGTGAACAGACAAAGGTACATTGCCTAGAGAATTCCATAATCCTTGGGTACACCTCTTTTTTGACAGTGTTCTGGTATGGCCCTGACAAGGGCTGCAGGTATCTTTTGCTGTATTTCTGAGCTCTGGATAATTTGTCTGAACAAGAGATTTTTTTTTTTTTTTTAAAACAGGAAAGAATTTTGAAGTGGATACTTCTGCTACTTAACAAGTCAAATTCACTCTTGATTCAAAGGCAGGCTTTTCTATATGAGGGAGATGGGGCTCTTGGCTTACCCTTTAGAGCAATGGGGACGGGTTCCCCAGTAGTTTTTATTTTCCCCAAAATTTGGAACATAAGCTGCAATGTGACAAAGAAAGGGAAAAATGAGAATGGGGAGGGGACATAAGGGATCAGAAATAAGTAGTATTCCTTAAAGAAAAAATTCAAAATTCAATCAGGAAGGCTGAACCCTGGAAAAGATGCCAGGAGAGGTCACAAGCCACCACCACCACCACCCTCCCGGACCCCAGGAGTGGTCATGAGCTGCCTAAGCCACGATGGTGTACTCCGGGGGCACACCTGAGCTGCCACCGCCACCAAGAACCCCAGGAATGGCACCGGCCATCACATCTGCATACCCCATATTAAGGGGCTAATGATCAGCACATGCTGAGGAAAGAGGCAACAGGCATCTCTACTAAAAACAGCCCTCGCACCACATATATTAAACCCACACAAGCTACACAGGGATGCCCCCACATATAAATAGCCCTCCAAGACCACAGTAGACAATTGTTTCTCCTAAACTCACAGAGTAAGAGAAATATAAGTAAAATAAAGTAGGGGAGGAACCATTCCCAGTTAAAAGACCAAGAGAATTCCCTTGAAAGAACAAACAATGAAACAGACCTCTTCAGTCTAATAGACACCAATTTCAAAAAGGAGATAATGAAAATACTGAAGGAATTAAGAAAGGCTATCAGCAGGAATGCAGAGTACTGTAAAAACGAATTAGAAACTATAAATAGGAACCAAGAAAAATTAGAAAACTCATTTGCAGAGACAAAACTGAGCTAAAGGCATGAATAGCAGAATGAATAATGCAGAAGAATGAGTAAGTGACCTGGAAGATAGAATAATGGAAATCACCCAATCAGGACAGTAGACAGAAAGCCAAATGAAGAAAAATAAATGAAAGCAATATAAGAGACCTATGGGATAATATACAGCATGCCAATCTATGCATAATAGGGATTCCAGAAGGGGAAGAAAGAGAAAAGGGGATCGTAATTGAAGAAATTATGGCTGAAAACTTCCCAAACCTAAAAAAAGAAACAGATATCCAGGTACAGGAAGCACAGAGGGTCCGAAACAAGATAAGCCCAAACAGACCTACACCAAGACATAATAAAAATGGCAAAAGTTAAATAGAAGATTGTAAAGGCAGCAAGAGAAAAACAAAGAGTTAATTACAAGGGAACCCCCATAAGGCTATCAGCTGATTTCTCTAAAGAAACATTGCAGGCCAGAAGGGAGCGGCAAGATATACTCAAAGTCCTGAAAGGGAAAAATCTGTAACCTAGCACACTCTACCCAGCAAGATTATCATTTAGAAAAGAATGAGAGAGAAAGAATTTCTCAGACAAGCAAAAACTAAAGAATACAGCAGTACTAAACTGATCCCAAAAGAAATATTGAAAGGTCTTCTCTAAATAGAAAAGAACTAAAACTCTATAGGAAAGAGAAAATCACAACTGGAAAGTAAATCACTTAAATAAGCCAGACACAGATTTTCTAAAAATCAAAAAATTTCTGTGAAAGTGATGATAACCATAATGAACAGCAAAAGGATGAAGATGTAAAAGAAGACATCAAAATCATAAAATGAGGGCTTCCCTGGTGGTGCAGTGGTTGGGAGTAGGCCTGCCAATGCAGGGGACACGGGTTTGTGCCCCGGTCCGGGAGGATCCCACGTGCCGCAGAGCGGCTGGGCCCATGAGCCGTGGCCGCTGGGCCTGCGCGTCCAGAGCCTGTGCTCCACAACGGGAGAGGCCGCAGCAGTGAGAGGCCCGCGTACCACAAAAAAAAAAAAAAATCATAAAATGAGGGGAAGGAGAGTAAAAAATGTAGATTTTTTTCCTCCTATAATGTGTTTGAGCCTATATGACTCCCAGTCTAAGGCAAGTAGGTATAGGAAGGGGTTAACATACTTGAAAAACAGGCTAAGCACAAATCAAAAACGTACAGTAGATTCACAAAAGCCAAAAAGAAGAGAACATAAGTATAATACAAAAGAAAATTATCAAACCACAAAAGGAAAAACAAAAAGAAAGGGACAAAAAAGAAATATAAAGTCAATGGGAAAACAAGGTTTAAAATGGATACATTTTAAATGGATACATACAAGGTTTAAAATGGTTACATACAAGGTTTAAAATACATTTAAAATGGATACATACAAGGTTTAAAATGAATACATATCTATCAATAATTACCTTAAATGTCAATGGACTAAATGCTCCAATCAAAAGACAGAGTGGCAGATTGGATAAAAAACAAGAGCCTACAATATGCCACCTACAAGAGATCCACTTTAGGGCAAAGGACACACATAAATTGAAAGTGAAGAGATAGAAAAAGATATTTAATGCAAATGGAAATGACAAGAAAACAGGGGTCACAATACTCATATCAGTCAAAATAGACGTTAAAACAAAGGCCATAAAGAAAGATAAAGAAGGACACTATATAATGATAAAAGGACCAATACAAGTAGAGGATGGAACACTTGTCAACATATATGCATCTAATATAGGAGTACACAAATACATAAAACAAATACTAACACACATAAAAGGAGAAACTAACAGGAATACAATAACAGTAGGAGACTTTAACATCCCACTCACATCAATGGACAGATCTTCTAGACAGAGAATCAATAAGGCAACTGAGATCCTAAATGATACAATAGACTAAATAGATAGGATCTATTTAGAATAGATCCTATATGATACAATAGACTTAATTGATATTTTCAGGACATTACATTCAAAAAAAAACAGAATACACATTATTTTCAAGTACACATAGAACATTCTCTAGGATTGACTACATCCTAGGGCACAAAACAAGACTCAACAAATTTAACAGTATAGAAATTATCTCAAGCATCTTTTCTGACCACAATGGCATGAAATTAACCACAGGAAAAGAAATCAGAGAAAAATGATGAAACGGAGACTAAACAACATGCTACTAAAAAACTAACGGGTCGGGACTTCCCTGGTGGCGCAGAGGTTAAGAATCCGCCTGCCAATGCAGGGGACATGGGTTCGAGCCCTGGTCCGGGAAGATCCGACATGCCGCAGAGCAACTGAGCCCGTGCACCACAGCTAGTGAGCCTGCACTCTAGAACCCGTGAGCCACAACTACTGAGCGAGTGTGCTACACCTACTAAAGCCTGCGCGCCTAGAGCCTGGGCTCCACAACAAGAGAAACCACTGCAATAAGCCCACACACCGCAATGAAGAGTAGCCCCCACTCACAGCAACTAGAGAAAACCCACATGCAGTAACAAAGACCCAACGCAGCCAAAAATAAATAATTAAAAAACAAAAAACTAATGGGTCAACGATGAAATCAAAGAGGAAATTTAAAAATACCTTGAAACAAATGACGATAAAAACAACCATACAAAATCTATGGGATGCAACAAAAGCAGTTCTTAAAATTCATAACGACACACACCTTCCTCAAAAAACAAGAAAAATCTCAAACAACCTAACCTACCACTTAAAAGAATCAGGAAAGGAAGAACAAATAAAACCTAAAGTCAGCAGAAGGAAGTAAATAATAAAGATCAGAGAGGAAATAAATGAAATAGAGATTAAAAAATAATAGAAAATATCAATAAAACCAAGAGCTGGTTCTTTGAAAGGATAAACAAGACTGACAAACTTCTGGCCAGGCTCATGAAGAAGAAAAGAGAGAGAACCCAAATAAACAAAATAAGAAATGAAAAATGAGACGCAATAACTGATGTTGCAAAAATACAAAAAATCATAAGGCAATACTATGAACAATTATATGCCAACAAGTTCTACAACCTACAAGAAATGGACAACTTTCTAGAAACACAGAGCCCACCAAAATTGAATCAAGTAGATAATTTAAACAGACTGATCACTAGAAGTGCAATAGAATCTGTAATCTAGAAACTGCCTACAAACAAAAGTCCAGGACAGATGGCTTCACAGGTGAATTCCACCAAATATACAAAGAAGGATTTAATACCGATCCTTCTCAAACTCTTCCAAAAAAACTGAAGAGGAGGGAACACTCCCAGAGATATTCTATAAAGTCACCATCACCATGATACCAATAAAAGACAAAGACACTGCCAAAAAAGAAAATTACAGGCTGATATCTTTGATTAATATAGATGCAAAAATTTTCAACAAAATATTAGCAAAACAAATCCAGTAACACATAAAAAAGATCATACACCATGACCAAGTGGGATTCATCCCAAGTTCACAAGGATGGTTCAACATACACAAATCAATGTGATGCACCACATAAACAAAAGAAAAGACAAAAAACACAAGATCATCTCAGTAGATGCAGAAAAGGCTTTTGACAAAATTCAACACCCATTTCTGATAAAAACTCTCCAGAGAGTAGACACAAAGGGAACCTACCTCAACATAATAAAGGCCATATATGACAAACATACAGCTAACATCGTACTCAATGGTGAAAAGCTGAAAGCATTTCCTCTAAAATCAGGAACAATTCAAGGATGACCACTCTCACCACTTTTATTCAACCCAGTTTTGGAAGTCCTAGCCATGGCAATCATAGAAGAAAAAAAAAATAAAAGGAATCCAAACTGGAGAAGTAGTAAAACTGTCACTGTTTGCACATGACATGATACCATACCTAGAAAATCCTAAAGATGCTACCAGAAAACTACTAGAGCTCATCAGTGAATTCGGTAAAGTTGCAGGATACAAAATTAATACACAGAAATCTGTTGCATTTCTAGACACTAAAAATGAAAGATAAGAAAAATAAATTAAAGGAACAATCCCATTTACCATCACATCAAAAAGAATAAAATATCTAGGAATAAAACTACCTAAGGAGGCAAAAGACCTGTACTCAGAAAACTATAAGACACTGATGAAAGAAATCGAAGATGACACAAACAGATGGAAAGATATACCATGTTCTTGGATTGGAAAAATCAATATTGCCAAAATGACTACACTACCCAAGGCAATCTACAGATTCAATGCAATCCCTATCAAATTACCAATGGCATTTTTCACAGAACTAGAACAGAAAATTTTACAATTTGTATGGAAACACAAAAGACCCCAAATAGCCAAAGCAATCTTGAGAAAGAAAAATGGAGCAGGAGGAATCAGGATTTCTGACTTCAGACTATACAGCAAGGCTACAGTAATCAAGACAGTATGGTACTGGCACAAAAACAGAAATATAGACCAATGGAACAGGATAGAAAGCCCAGAGATAAACCCACGCACCTATGGTCACCTTATCTTTGACAAAGGAAGCAAGAATATACAATGGAGAAAAGAGGCTTTTCAGTAAGTGGTGCTGGGAAAACTGGACAGCTACATGTAAAAGAATGAAATTAGAACACTTGCTAACACCATACACAAAAATAAACTCCAAATGGATTAAAGACCTGAATGTAACGCCAGACACTATAAAACTCTTAGAGGAAAACAAAGGCAGAACACTCTTTGACATAAATCTCAGCAATATCTTTTTGGATCCATCTCCTAGAGTAACAGAAATAAAAACAAACACAAACAAATGGGACCTAATTAAACTCAAAAGCTTTTGTGCAGCAAATGAAACCATAAACAAAATGAAAAGACAACCCATGGAATGGGAGAAATATCTGTAAATGATGTGACCGATACGGGAATGGTCTCCAAAATTTACAGTTCATGCAGCTCAATATCAAAAAAACAAACAACCCAATCCAAAAATGGGCAGAAGATCTAAATAGACATTTCTCCAAAGAAGACATACAGATGGCCAAGAGGCACATGAAAAGATGCTCAACATCACTAGTAATTAGAATAATGCAAATCAGAATGACCATGAGATATTGCCCCACACCCGTCAGAATGGCCATCATCAAAAAGTCTACAAACAATAAATGCTGTAGAGGGTGTGGAGAAAAGGGAACCCTCCTGCACTGTTGGTAGGAATGTAACTTGGTACAGCCACTATGGAGAACAGTATGGAAATTCCTTAAGAAGCTAGAAATAGAGCTACCATATGATCCAGCAATCCCACTCCTGCATATATACCGAGAAAACCATACTTCGAAAAGATACATGCACCCCAGTGTTCACTGCAGCACTATTTACAATAGCCAAGACAGGGAAGCAACCTAAATGTCCATCAACAGATGAATGGATAAAGAAGATGTGGTACATATACACAGTGGAATGTTACTCAGCCATAAAAAAATAATGCCATTTTCAGCAACATGGATGGACCTGGAGATTGTCATACTGAGTGAAGTAAGTCAGAGAAAGACAAATATCATATGATATCACTTACATGCGGAATCTTTAAAAAAAAATGATACAAGTGAACCTTTTTACAGAACAGAAACAGACTCACAGACTTAGAGAACAAACTTATGGTTACCGGGGGAAGGGTGGGCAGGGGGAGGGATAGAGTGTGAGTTTGGGATTGACATGCACACAGTGCTATATTTAAAATAGATAACCAGCAAGGACCTACTGTACAGCACAGGGAACTCTGCTCAATACTCTGTAATAACCTAAATGGGAAAAGATTTTGAAAAAGAATAGATACATGTATATGTATAACTGAATCACTTTCTGTACACCGGAGACTAACACAACATTGTTAATCAACTATACTCCAATATAAAATAAAAATTTGGAGGGGGGAGCAATATAATAAAAGGTACTTATGACAAACCCACAGCCAAGATAATACTCAGTTGTGAAAAGCTGAAAGCCTCCCCGCTAAAATCTGGAGAAGGACAGGGATGCCCACTCTCATCTCTTCTATTCAGCATAGTATTGGAAGTCCTAGCCACAGCAATCAGACAAGAAAAAACATAAAAGGTATTCAAATTGGAAGGGAAGAGGTAAAGTTGTCATTATATGCTGATGACATGATTACATATATAGAAAGCCCTAAAGACTCCACAAAAAAACTACTAGAACTGATAAACGAATTCAGCAAGGTAGCAGGATACAAGATTAACATACAGAAACCAGTTGCATTTCTTTACACCAACAATGAATATCAGAAGGGGAATGTAAAAAAACAATACCTTTCAAAATTGCACCCCCCAAAATAAAAGACTTAGGAATAAACCTGACCAAGGAGGTGAAAGACTTATATGCTGAGAACTATAAAACATGTAATAAAGGAAAGTGAAGATGATTCAAAGAAATGTAAAGATATTCCATGCTCTTGGATTGGAAGAATTAGTATTATTAAAATGGCCATACTACCCAAAGCAATCTACAGATTTAATGTGATCTCTATCAAATTACCCATGAATTTCTTCACAGAACTTTAACAAATAATCCTAAAATTCATAAGAAACCATAAAAGACCCAGAATTGCCAAAGCAATCCTGAAGAAAAGAACAAAGCAGGAGTCATAACCCTCCCAGACTTCAGACAATACTATAAAGCTACAGTAATCAAAACAGCATGGTATTGGCACAAAACAGACATATGGATCAATGGAACAGAATAGAGAGCCCAGAAATAAAGCCACACATCTACAGTAAATTAATCTTCGACAAAGGATACACAAATATACAATGGGAAAAAGACGGTCTCTTTAGTAAGTGGTGTTGGGAGTGTTAGACAGCTGCATGTAAATCAATGAAGTTAGAACACACTCTCACAGCATACACAAAGATAAACTCAAAATGGCTTAAAAACTTAAACATAAGACATGACACCGTAAAACTCCTAGAAGAGATCATAGGCAAAACATTCTCTAACATAAATCATATCACTGTTTTCTTTGGTCTCTCAAGGCAGTAGAAATAAAAATAAACAAATGAGACCTATCAAACTTACAGCCTTTTGCGCAGCAAAGGAAACCGTAAACAAAATGAAAAGATGACGTACAGAATGAGAAAAAATATTTGCAAATCATGTGACGGACAAGGGCTTAATTTCCAAAATATAAGAACAGCTCATATAACTCAACAACAAGAAAAACAGATAACCCAATCGAAAAATGTGCAGAAGACCTAAATAGACATTTCTCCAAGGAAGACATACAGATGGCCAATAGGCAAATGAAAAGATTCTCAACCATTGCTAGTTATTAGAGAAATGCAAATCAAAACTACAATGAGGTACCACCTCACATCGATCAGAATGGCCATCATTAAAAAGTCTACATATAACAAATGCTGGAGAGGGTGTGGAGAAAAGGGAACCATCCTACACTGTTAATGGGAATATAAGTTGGTGCAGCCACTGTGGAAGACTGTATGGTGGTTCCTCAGAAAACTGAAAATAGAACAACCATATGATCCAGCAGCCTCACTCCTGCGCACATATCCAGACAAAACTATAATTCAAAAAGATACACGCACCCCTGCGTTCATAGCAGCCCTATTCACAATAGCCAAGACATAATGTCCATAGATAGATGAATGGATCAAGAAGATGTGTGTATGTACACACACACACACACACACACACACACACACACACACACACACACACATATAATGGAATACTACTCAGAGCCATAAAAAAGAATAATGCCAATTTGCAGCAACATGGATGCAAGTAGAGAATATCATGCTAAGTGAAGTAAGTCAGAAAGAGAAAGACAAATACCATATGATATCACTTATATGTGGAATCTAAAATAAGACACAAATGAACCTGAACCTATCTATGAAACAGAAACAGAAATCGGGAACATAGAGAACAGACTGGTGCTTGCCAAGGGGGAGCGATGGAGTGGGAGGTTGGGGTTAGCAGATGTAAGCTTTTCTATACAGAATGGATAAACAACAAGGTCCTACTGTATAGCACAGGGAATTATATTCAATATCCTATGATAAACCATAATGGAAAAGAATATATAAAAAAGAATGTGTATATATGTATAACTGAATCACTTTGCTGTACAGCAGTAATTAACACAACATTGTAAATCAACTATACTTCAATAAAAATTTTTAGAAAAGGGATCAGAAATAAAGTAGGATTCCCTGAAGAAAAAATTCAAAATTCTTTCAAGAAGGCTGAGCCTTGGAAAAGGAATTTGGTTCTAGATGGTATATGATAGGATAAAGATAACTGAGAGAACCAGTTCTTTTGCCAGAGCCTGGAAGGTAGATAGTTAAAGAAGGCTATTTAAACAATTACTTTGCTGATACAAGTGGTCTGTGTATCTCTCTCCTTCTATGCAATTGCCTTTTGTTTTAATTTCCTCCTTTAATGAGTCCATTTACATATAACATAGTGATTATGTATGATCGTGACTAGCAGTAATTACCGCCAACATATTTACAGTTCCCTTGAATAATGTCATTAACTCCTCAAGACAAGCTGAGAGGTACGCATTATTGTAATATTTAGTTAACAAATGGGAGAACAGAGACTGTGAACTTGCCCACTGGAAATGCTAAAAGCATAACACAAATCTAGGTCCTCTGGTTTCAGAGCCTATGCCATGTCCAGTAGCCTCAATGACACTATGAGGGGGAGATCATAGATTGTAAAGGACTTCATATTTCAGGCCAAGGGGCTCAGAATTGAGAAAGGAAATGGACTTCCAGGAGGTCCTTAGAGGGATCCATTAAAGCAGTGCTTCTCTGTGGAACCCTGAAGAACACCAGCTAAATAAAAAGCAGATAGAGAAGCCTATAGACAAAGCTTCATTCAAGTCTACATACACATGAGGTTAGAATCCACTTGCATCTCAGAGAAGGTATCAAGTCTCCAGCTGCTATAAAGTTTAAGACACTAAACAATGCAAGAAATAATCAACCCTTACCTGCAATCTTAAAAGCAAGTTCTCTTTTCTAGTATAGTTCGTCAGAGTAGTCCTTAAAGCTGTGAGCATGGGGTCTACCATTCCATCCCTCAACTGGTAGTGTTGCTTCTCAACACTTACTAGTGACATTGCCCCAGCTTCATGAGTGAGATTTTCATTGTAGGAAGTTAGGAAGCCCTGCTTGGGAAAGAGAATGGGAAGAAGAAAAAAACCAATAAACTATTTAAGAATTAAGTGGGCTGTAGTTCTCTTGTCTATAAAATGGTAGATATCACTAAGGTGTTACCCCATGCTATATAGTTCCTACCTGTATTTGGTTTGCTGAGAAGTGGTAGCAAATGCTGAGTCTGGGGCTTTTCCTACAGTTTCCTACTCAAGGCCATGTGTACTATAGCATACATTAACAAACATTAGAACACATGCTTTGATGGAATCCAGCTGACCAAAATTGATTTATAACCTTGTTACTTTTTCTTTTTTAACAGAGAAAAATCTTTGCCGGAAATGCAGTGAAAACTGCAAGACATGTACTGAATCCGACAACTGTACAGAATGTAGGGAGGGGTCAAGGTAAGAGAGTGAAGGATTTCATCAAGTAACAGCCCAAGGACTTCTCAGTACAAATAAAAAAAAAAAAGTAAATATAACCCTTTTATAAGTTACCCTTGGTTTGACTCCCATTCAAACACTTGATTGCTATTTGCATTATCTCTACCATTTTATGTGAAAAAATGGATACCATCTTGGCTAAGGAAGGTTTATAAACCAAATAAAATTCCCTTTAGAAAAGATGGCTCAAATACAAGAAAATAAATGGCCATTTGAGAGGCCTGCTTCAGGCTTTTTGACCGGTAGTACATCAGTCAAGGATTACTGTGTAGGTAACACCAATGAATTATATTTAATCCCCATGATTCATTCCTCTGATGGTCGAAACTATTCCCTTATTTTTATTATTTCTCTCCGTATAGCCAATCATTCTCTTATCTTCAGCACCTCAGGCTGGTTCCATTATGCTATGATATGCACTTAGATTTAATACCAAGGGATATTTTCCTTGAATGGATGAGACTTGCACATTGCTAAAGCCAGATAGTTGATAGATTCTTTGAGAGAATAACATGCAGCTCAAATGAACTAGGTAGTCTCTTGATATCCTTAGAGAAGGTCAGATCATCCCACACTGAGTGAGGAGTTGGACTCTGGGTTTATTACATAGAGCTAGAATTGTGCTCCCTTGCTTCCCTTTCAAGAATCACCAGTACCTCTATTTTCACCTTTGATCAGAGGTGAAATATGCAGGGTCCAGGCAGTTTTTAGGCAGGTAATTCTTTGCATTAATTAATAGTGGAACATCATTTTTATTTAGATTAATTGATTATTCCATGGCTTTCTTTTTTTCCCCGTAAATGCATTCAGTGTCAGTTTGCTTAGCACCTTTTACCTCAGGACTTCAGTTTTGATAAATATCAGCCTGGTCGGCCTCCTACTGCTTTTTGTAGAAGGAGCAGATTGGCATAATGAAAAGAAGGAAGATAAATGTGAGCTCAAATCTTTCTCCGCCATTTATGAGCTGTGTGATTTTGGCCAAGTCACTTTGCCCCTCTTGAGCTCCGGTTTTCTCATCTATAAAATGGTGATCGGGCTTCCCTGGTGGCGCAGTGGTTGAGAGTCCGCCTGCCGATGCAGGGGACGCGGGTTTGTGCCCCGGTCCGGGAAGGTCCCACATGCCGCAGAGCGGCTGGGCCCATGAGCCATGGCCGCTGAGCCTGCGCGTCCAGAGCCTGTGCTCCGCAACGGGAGAGGCCACAGCAGTGAGAGGCCCGCGTGCCACAAAAAAAAAAAAAAAAAAAAAAAAAAAGGTGATAATAACCCCGATGTTGCTGGATTATGATAAGGATTAACTGTGATAACATTTACAAAGCACTTATTCCAATATCTGATACTGAATTGGTCCATGAGAAATGAAAGATTAAGATTATTCTCTATATTTCTTAGGGAACATTTGATAGAGTAAGTTAACCAGTGCTCTCCAACAGAAGTATGAGAACCATATGTTATTTTAAATATGTCAGTAGCCACATTAAAACGAGTAAAAAGATACGGGTGAAATTTATTTTAATAAAATATTTAATCAAATATATCCAAAATATTTCAACATGTAATCAATGTAAGACAATATACAAGATAATTAGTGAGATCTTTTATATTCTTTTTTGTTTGTAGTACCTAGCCTTCGAAATCTGATATGTATTTCACCCCTAAAGCACATCTCAATTCAGACAATAATTTTTTATGAGAAATACTTGATCTGTATGTAGATTTTATAAAATGTAGTTGAAGTAGATTTTTATATAGCCAAGTTGTTCCACACTTACTCAGAAGTTTGCCAATAACCAAATCAAGTGCCAATTTGTAAAATTTAGAATGAAATTAACAAAAATAAAATAAAATGTTAAATTCTGTTCCTCGGCCACACTAGCCACATTTCAAGTGCTTCCGAGCCATGGGTGCTAGAGCGTGTGGGACGGCACAGGTCTAACCTGGCTGGCTTACCCCAGAAAGAACCCAGGAGTTCACGGTACCAGGTTCGTTAGCCTTGCCACCCCTGTATTTTGGAACCAGCAGAAAGCATCATGGTTCACAGAGACTGCTCTGCTGCACGTCCCACTTAGTGCATTCCCTCCTCACACAGTGCAGCCTCTGTCTCCTGCTGAATAAGTGCCAACCTCAGAAGTAATGTCCTTTATTAGAAAAACGAGGCAGCTTTTTAAAAAGTTTGATAAGTTTTTTGGTAGTCCTGTTTCCTCCCACAAAAGGATTCATTTGATGCACTGTCCCCTTTTTACAGCTCTACAAAAAGGAAAGGGATTTTCTTTTACTGGCTTTTTAAATGACAGCTCTCTGGCCAGTAGAAGATCTATGAATGAAATATACTTTCTGTCTCCTTGAGGCTCCCTGCGTTTTCCTTAGGGGCTTCTAGGGTTGGCCATTTTTTCTCAAGAGACCTGTAAAATTTTAAATAACTGGCTAAAAACAAACAAAAATATCTATGCATAAAATACTAGAAGGAAATGGATTAAAATGTGAACAGGACTGTTCGGGATTCTTTTTCAACTACTTTGGGTTTTGTCCTTTCCAAATTTCTTTAAAGAGCATAGGGAAAAATAAATGTTACTTTTTAATAGTATGATCCATATTCAAAACACAGTCAAGTAAGATGTGAATTGGAACAATATAGAGAAATATATTTTTTATAAGAAAATAGAAAGCATTTGACCCTGTTGCTTAGATACCCATTTTCTAGTATTGTCTAGTGGGTGACATAGGATTATGGTAACAGTCTCACTATTGAGTTATTCCGTGAGTAAAATTTGTATATTAAATGTTGTAAATTTTATGCATTTGTTATTTTAAGAATCAGTCTGTAGACTATGAAAAAGCTCATAGCTGATAAAAATTAGAAGAAAAAAGTACACATTCCTCATTTGACATTCTAGCAACTCATTAGGTAACGCCTAAGAGTGCTATTTAGAGAAAATATGACACAGATAACACCTAAAAAGACTAAATAATAGTATAACTAAGGAAAATCAAGATGTTTGGAGAAGCAGCAGTATAAGTAGATAATTTTGCCAAATTTTTCATTAGAGTTTAAAATTAATAAATCAAGCAATAAAGGCAAAAGTATATTAGAATTCTCGTTGTTTTGATAGGAACCAATAGAAGAACTAAAATCAGAAACACTTAAAATCAAAAAAAGGCTATTCCTGGGAGTTTGAGCTGGGGGTTGGGCAAGGATAGTTGTGCACGCTTTTATTCAGTTGTAACTCATTCTACCATGTGTTCCTACTACATTTATAGTTACAAAACTACTTTTAAGTTTATTGTGTAGTACAGGGGTCCCCAACCCCCGGGCTGCGGACCGCCACCGGTCCGCGGCCTGTTAGGAACTGGGCCGCACAGCAGGAGTTGAACGGCAGGCAAACGAGCGAAGCTTCATGGGCCGCTCCCCAGCGCTCGCACTACTGCCCCCTCTCTCCCATCTCATGGAAAAATTGCCTTCCACAAAACTGGTCCCTGGTGCCAAAAAGGTTGGGGACCGCTGGCATAGTAGGTCTAGGAGGTCTGGATATCAGGGAATTGGTAGGCATATTGTTAGCTAAGGTGATTGTTTGGGTCAATAAAATACTTTTAAAAACCTCCATGTTGTAAAATGTTAAGAAGAAATGTGTCAGCCAGTCTAATAACTAAGAGAAATGTCCCCAAAGCTTGCAGCACGTGTGTATGCTACAGACATAATTTTAGGCACAGAGAAGCATTATAGGCATTGGGAGGAGATAAAAAAAAAAGACTACAGGGGCTATTTCCCATGCTTCGAAGCTTTGCCAAAGCCACTGGTCTCTGGGGGGAACTATATTTGTTACATATGGCGTTGGGGAGTCATGACTCCTTTGCCTGTTCACAGCAGTCTGTGTCTGTGTCTGTGTCTTCAGCCTGCAGGGATCCCGGTGTGCCGTTGCCTGTGAGGACGGACGGTACTTCAACGGCCAAGACTGCCAACCCTGTCACCGCTTCTGCGCCACCTGTGCTGGTACCTTCTCTCCCAGTCCTCTTGTTTATTCTTCTGGCTCTGGTTTGGCTTTTGTTTACCTGTCTTTATCTATCACTCATGCAAACCCATTTGATATTTTTAAAATAAATGCTGAAGAAGCATGGGTCTCTTCTGATAATCATGCATGTATTCTCAGAAGTCAGACATTAGTAGCCCATGCTCATTGAAAACTTAAATTTCCCGGTGATACCTCCTTCGCTTTCCAAAGAGATTTGATGTTTTTGGCAAATGGGTTCAATGTAAAACTGGAGCATTATTTTTTCCAAAGAACATAAGGAAAAGCACAAATATCATAATTATTAAAATTACAACCTATTAATGCCATTTTAACCAACTATGCAAGAAGCAGCCCATCATGCAACCTCTTCTGAGGTTTTGTTTCTGTCTTCGGCATCTGTCTTGCTTTTAAGGAGCAGGTGCTGGTGGGTGTATTAACTGCACAGAGGGCTACTTCATGGAGGATGGGAGGTGCGTGCAGAGCTGTAGTATCAGCCATTACTTCGACCACTCTTCAGAAAATGGATACAAATCCTGCAAAAAGTAAGTGGATCCACCCCTTAAGCCCTAGTGTTTGGCTACCGGGTTCCTTATTTGACTGCCTTCATAAATAATATGAAACAGAATTATTAATGAAAAATAAGGTTCAAACATTTACCTGTGGACACTGTGCTGAACCTTTAACCCAACTGATTTTTTTTTTCACCTCAGAAGAACTTTAAAACCTCTAAAGTAATATTTCTGTTTCAAATGCATGCTCTCTCCCCTTTAAAATCATAGTCTACCTGCTAGACTTTCTTTAATGTTGTCAAACCTAGCAGTTATTGTAAGAAAAGATTTTTGTGGCATCTTCAAAGGGAGAAGATTAAGTTTAAGACATTAAGAGGTTGGTAGCAAACACATCTTCTTCTGTGCCTGATGTGCAAAAGGATGATAAATTGTACATTGTCCCCTTAGATGTGACACCAGCTGTTTGACATGCAACGGTCCGGGGTTCAAGAACTGTACGAGCTGCCCCAGTGGGCATCTCTTAGACTTAGGAATGTGTCAAATGGGAGCCATCTGCAAGGACGGTGAGTACAACTGCTCGTTTCGATCTTCTGAGCAAAGTGTGATCTTTCTACGTTAAGGTCTAATATATTTCCACTTGAAAATGAAACTCTCAAGCGTGCCCCAGATAGGACACGCCCAATATCTTGTTGGCGTTCATTCATCTCGAACTTCTACCCTCAATGGGTTTGGTTTTTTGGTTGTTGTTTGTTTTTTTTTTGTTTTTGTTTTTTATGGTACGCAGGCCTCTCACTGTTGCGGCCTCTCCCGTTGCGGAGCACAGGCTCCGGACGCGCAGGCTCAGCGGCCATGGCTCACGGGCCCAGCCGCTCCGCGGCACGTGGGATCCTCCCGGACCGGGGTATGAACCCGTGTCCCCTGCATCGGCAGGCGGACTCTCAACCACTGTGCCACCAGGGAAGCCCTTTTGGTTGTTTTAATTGCAAGAAGAACTAGAGCATCCACTAACCAAGATGGCACTAGTCAATTTTTTTTTACGTAGTAAACTTGGTTCTTTACAACTTTAGAGTTTTGGGTTCACAGCAAAATTGAGCAGAAAGTGCAGAGTTCTCATATAGCCCCTGACTACCCTACGCACATACACAGACACACACACAAACACTCCCATTATCAGTGTCCCTCACCAGAATGATATGTTTGTTATAGCTGATACCTACATTGACACATCATTATCAACGAAGTCTATAGTTTACGTCAGGGTCCACTCTTGGTGTTCTATGAGTTTGGACAAATGTATAAAGACAAGTATCCACCATTGTACTATCATACAGAACACCTTCACTGCCCTGAAAATCCTCTGTGCTCTGCCTGTTCCTCCCTCCTTCCCTCCCCCTGCCCAACCCCTGGAAACCACTAATTTTTTTACTGTCTTCATCGATTTGCCTTTTCCAGAATGTCATATAGTTGGAATCATACATCAAACACTAACTAGAAAAGGCTACCTACGGTATTTTTTCCAGTCTTTTGGCATATGTACTTTTCATCAGAGTTTTAAAATACCGTGTACATGGAGTTTTGTATCTTGCTTTCTGCACTAAGCATTAGATAAACATTATCTTATGTTTTTACAAAGTCTTCAGAAACTTCATGTTTAATAACAGCTTAATATTCTATCATGTGGAGATGCCACAGTTTATTGCCACTCTCCTCTTATTTGGATTGTTTATAATTTTGATATGTAAATAACAATCAAATGGTATCTGAATCTTTCATTAAGCTGTGATAGATAGGCATCTATCTAATGACAGAACCAACTACAGATTGGTTCTAATGTTAATGTCGGTCTGTTTTTCTTTTCATTGCACCAGTGGTTCTCAATCAAAATGCCAGGACCCCAGACCTTCCCCAAAGATTCATTTAAATTGGTCTTGGGGTACAGTTTGAGCACTGATAGCTTTACAATCTTCTCAGGTATTTTTAATGTGCCGCCATTCCCCCTGACAATTTGGGAAATACCAAGTTCTCTCACTTTTCTAGCCTCAGTTTCCCCATCTATAAAATGAATGAATTTAAATTATTCCAACTCCAGCCTTTTGTGAACTTTGACTCTCGATATAATTCATGCAGAGAGGGCCCTAAAATTTGTGCCTAAATTTTTTGCAGACGTGCATCTCAATGATGTAGAAAGAAAATGTTTTGAACCATCGTTGTTCCAAACATCTTTGGACTGTTAGGAAAATAGGAAAATAAAAAAACTATGCATTTGGAACAGTTTTCCCCGATAAAATCATTTCCCTGGGTTTAATCTTTGTCTTCTTTTGAATGGTTCCTCTTCTGGAAATTTCACAAGAGGCAGAAGAGTGCTGTGGTTGGGAGAATGGGGATTCAGGAGTCAGAATGCTGTCATTCATACCTAGCCTCCAGACCTTGGGCAGGTTATGAGCTTTTCTGGGCCTCACTTCCCTCATCTGTAAAAATGAGAAGGATAATGCTGTCGACCTCATATGGTTATTCTACAACTTCCCGTTAGGAATCTCAAACATCAGAAAGATCTGAGCATGCGATGGCATGCATAGGAACATCATTTATGGTCTCATATCCACAGAGCATCACAGGTGACTCTGCATCTTCATAGCTTTTCTAATGCATGATTGATCTGGCCGGGACGGGCAGACCTGCTCAGGCTCTGTGTTCAAACTTTTCGTGGCCAGGGCTAATTCTGACCACACAACATGGAGGTGAGAAGATTGAGGGATAGCACCCCAGGTACTATGTAAGTATCACCTTTTAGTTACCAGCCAGTGCTCGTTTGAAATTTTCACCCACAGCACTTGGTACCGGGCATTTCAAGGTTTGCGATGCTTTAACGGCTTTCCCTAAACCACAGTAAGCATGGGATAATTTATGCCAATGGCACTTTGGTAAAAGTGGAGTGTCAGGATTGCAGGCAAAAGTGGAAAATGAAGAACCATGATTTGTGATGAGTCCATTTTCAGGTCGGTTAAAGGAATGAGATCATTGATGGCTCACCAGGCTTTTCAAATCACGTGGCAGTTGCATTCAGGGATGTGCTATTTATTTTCTTTCAACTGTCATATTTCAGTGATTCTAAGACATACTTTTTTAATATATTTTAACAACTCTGGAATCAGATGCATCTTATAATTCATGGCAGCTTACAACTGCTTTTGATCCACAGGTTGATGTGACATAGTTGTCATCGCCTGTGACTTAGTCACAGATATGTCTAGTCAACTGAGTTAGGCGCATGATCACTCCTACTTGTGTTGCATTTAATTGCACTTCATAATAGCTTGAACAAGTTAAACTATTTCTCAATATTCAAAGGAAGAATTATTACATACGCCCAGAAACAAAACAGCATGTTATATAAATTTAATACTTTCAATAAGCATAAAACTAATATTCTGGTAAGAGCCTACTGTGTCACCATTTCATATGAATTTTTTTCTTGGTAGTACTTAAAGTAGTGGCGCATCTGAAATCCAGTGTCTTGGAGTCAGTGAAATATAGTATAAATGACTGTATACGCTCTGCTCTAGGTAACTCTGAAAAGAAAAATTCCTTGCCTATATTATTATTGATTTCTAATTTATTCTTTTTCTAATCTTTTTTTTCCTTTCATAAATGGATACCAATCACATTTACCGTTGGACTGGAATATCTCTCCTTGAAAACAATGCTGTTGACTGAAATCACTTTGGGTGGACCAAATTTCTTCCTGTTGACTGCTCCCGAATGATCTCTTCCAATCCCCCCAATCTGCCTCTCTGGCCAATCACAACCTTCTTCCGTGTGTGTCCATCATGCTGCTCTCGTCCTCAACTTCCCCTCTCTCTTGCTGACTTCCTGGAAAAGCAACGGAAGAGTCCTGGGCGGAAGGAGGCTTCTGTATGCTAGTGAAAAAGAACAATCTGTGCCAACGGAAGGTTCTTCAACAACTTTGCTGCAAAACCTGTACATTCCAAGGCTGAGCTGCCATCCTAGATTTCTTTGTTCCTGTAGATTTATAGATTACTCCATATTATTATTAAAAAGAAAAAAGCAAGCAAAAAAAAAAAAGCAAGCCACCTCTCTCTTTCTTGCTCTCTTTTTCTCTCTCTCTCTCAAATTTGTGCAGGGAGATGGTGAACTGTTTTGTCAGAACTTAAATGGAAAAAAAAAAAATAAACCTACAACAAGCCTACCTTTTATAACTGGGTGTTTAGTGCTAAACAGCCAGAACCACAGAGACAGTATTGTATGACCAAAGCATTTGATGCCAAAATTTGACGTTAAAGTAATGATTTGACTTCCTGCCCTGTTTTTGAAGGTCCATTTCTTTTCCTTTTGCATTTACTTGCTTGTTTCCCCTTTGAGACGCCTAAAAATATACCTTTCAAAAACATCACAAGAGCAGACATAGATCAAAATGAAACAGAAAGCTCATGCATCCATCATTTTTCATGCTTGAGTCCACTGTTGGGGGAAATGGCAGAAAACCGGACCTAAGGGCATTAAGAACATCCCGCAGAGTTGTGTTCAGTGTCGTCTGTCTTGGTTTTTCACAGTTGACCATTGATACTTTCCACACATAATTTACTTCATGCGTTATGTGCTGGTTTTGGCATTATGCCCACTTGATAAGTCTGCTCCACTGGTTTCATCAAATAGGCTTGCTGCTACTGGCTTTTCTATGGTAGATTCGGTTATTTCACATACAGCTGGTCAAATGGGATTGCTCTGCATAGTCAAAGTGGTGATGGACAGAATGCAAAGATTCACAAAATAGCTGAGACTGATCCAGCTCCCCCCAAATCCAGAGTGTTCACTTGTAAACCCTGCACAATCTCTTGGTGCTATTCAGCCACTATCCCCATAGCACTTTTTTTTTTTTAAGGCCATCAGAAATTCCATGTGTTGTAGTGGGAAGCATTTTGGATATGATGAAGAAAATTTCTTCCGGGAGTCAAAAGTTTCTAAAAGGTCCTGTATTTTTAAGAAATGGAATTTATTTAAATAATATTTAAGCTTGTGCCCGAGTTGGCCGGGCAACATTTTTCAATGGTGCTTATTAGAAGTTTTTTTCATCTTGTCATTTTAAGAAAATAAAACTGGAAATGGAATATGGGCAGCATGATTGTACCCTCCTGGTTCTGTTCTTTTCCCACTCCTCTGTCCCTCTATAACCATGCTATGATACACCTGTCCACTGAATGTCACTGAGATCATCTGTTTTCTTGGAAATATCTTCACTGGTTTTCTATGACTCCCCAGACACATCCTGGAATCTAGCAGACTGAATTATGTGAAGACTGTTTGGATCAGTGGTCAAAAATGAGGAAACCTGATAGATCTTTTTATAACTCTGAGTTACTCTGTTTAGGAGAGGATAGACTGATACCAAGTTTCTTCATGTTTCATATCAAAGCTCCATTGGTGACCTCATTTGCTTTGAGAATGACCAGCCATCTTGCAAGCTTTAGGCTTCTGACAGCCTCACTTCCAAGATGTCACTGGCCTCACAGATGAGAAGAGGAATGATATCAGTATAGGTTATCCTGGGAAGTGGATGCTAACTAAGGTCCCCATCCAAGCAGCAAGGTAGTAAAAAGCCTACCTTGAAAATATGCATTCCTAGACATCAAAGTTAACATTGAACCCAAGGTAAATAATGAGTATAAAGTCTAATGACCCTCTTAAGAGCACTGTAGTGATACTGAGTCACGTAATGATTCACCTGTAACTAGGGAATCAACTGACTTTGTTGAGTAATTTTCCTCTTCAGAACACTTCAGGCCCTTCTGACCCGAAGAAAGCAAGTTAGTCCCGGGTATGGCATGTAAAGTCTTACATTTAAAGGCACAGTCTCTAAGTGGACAAAAGCAAGTGAGAGCCTAAAGCAAGGTCAAGCAGATGGTGAAACCAGATTTGCCTGCAAAGAAATCCATTTAACTGAACCCACCCATAATATATGAGGCACAAAGTTACTATGAAGGGAAAAATAAAAATGATGTCTGTGTTCTTAGACAAATAAGTATCAATCTGACAGTCAAAATCATTGGGGTCTACCAACATGCGTTCCATTTCTCACTGACCATGCAGGCACACATTGTGGAAATACTGGTTTAACTACTAGTGGTTACTGCCTCGTTTATCTACAGAATATTATTAACTAGAACATAATGCTTTCAAAGTTTAAGTTAATGTTATATATTATGTATAAATATATATATTCATAATGAGATATATGTAATGGATAGTACAAAGTTTGGAGACTTAACAAATGCTCTAACCTCTAGAGACAAAAGTCCTATCTTCTGTTTTCTTTTGTCTTTTGATTTTTCATTAGTGATCCATTGTTAAATCCAAATCCACTTTTACTGAAAAATACTGTACATGTGTAAAATGTTCAGTTGTTTTTTTGTAAAATATAGTAGAATGGTTGTAATTGATACTGGCCAAAATCAATGTTATTCCATATTTTATTTTTTCTATTAAATTAACCTAAGTTCCTGTTTATTTGATCTGTTCGTACCCATGTGCAAACATCTCTGAAAGGGTGAGGTCATGAGAAACTTCTCTGTTTCCACATAGACGCTGAATGTGGAGGAAAGGGTGAGGTGAATGAACCATCTAAATAAAGTTGGGAAAAAGGGTGAGCAGAGGTGGGAACTGAAAAAAAAGGAGAAAGTAACAGCAATGGAAGAAAGGATCAGTTTAGGTTTGGTCATGAATGTATGTTAAATCCCATTTTTAGTAAGCAGATTGTGAAAAAAATCTACAGAAGTTCGGTGCAGTTGCTATTGCATTGTACAGATGCCATGTCCAGTGAAAGGGCCACCTGGACCTGTTCTTTCCCTGGTTTCCCCCAGGGCATGGACTACTGCATACCCGCCAGTGGGTGTATGGAAGGGTGGGGACCAAGGGGCTGGGCACAAAGAGGTCAGGCAGCGGGGGCAGGTGTGAAAGCTGTTACAGAAGATGACCTTGTTCAATTGGCTAATATCCTGTGTATCATTGTTAGTTGGCTGTATCCCTGGAGGCCTAGAAGATGACTTTTCTAAAATCAGTCTCCAGTACATGCCACAGGGTAGGACTGTATAGTTAGCAAAAAACAACCATGGATTATAGATCTTTGTGAAACCTGCTTGAGATGGTCACTAGCCTTGAAAGTTCAATGCCCTGTCTTTTGCAAAAAGAAATGAGAAATCAACAGAAGTGACACACATATTGCGCTCCAATTAGGTTTAAAGATCTGGGGATACAAGAAGGTATAAGAGAGACCTGCTGCCATGAAGTCCCATTACAGAAATGGAGAGAAACTAATTTTATTGACCACTTACTATGTGCTGTACAATATGGGAATATAGAGTATATATATATACTGATATAAATATATCCTCTTTTAAGTTTCACACAAACTCTAGAGCAGAGACATGTATTATCCTCTGTTTATAAATGAGAAAGCTGAGGCGTATGGACTGAAATAAATTGATTGGGATTACATAACCAGACTCAGAATAATAAAAATAAAATTCAGTCTTAAGACCATTAATACTAAGTAGTGAATTCTAAGTTCAGACAGGCAGAAATTCCTTTGAATTGGATTGGTCAGGCCGAGTTTCCTAGAGCTGTCTGGACTAGCATTGGTTCTTGGAGGATGGCTAAGGCTTAACTAAGCAGATGGGACTAAAGCAGGAGGAGCGTCACCAGTGAACTTGCTGCACAAGAGGTGTTCAGGGAAGCAAGTCAATTGTTTTAATGCTTTTTAATCTAATTAGCCCATTGCTACAAAGGACAGTGATTCAACATTTGATGGATCAGTCAAGAAGAATCGACATTTTTACACTTTCCAAAAGATGGGTAGTGTGCCCATTCTTTTCAATTCCCACACCCATGGAAGACCTCGCTAATCATCCGTATCCATCTGTGGATTGACCAGCATTTTCTCACCTTTCACCCCAGTATTAGGGCCTCATCATCATGCTACTGATCTATCAGACTCATGGTTTTCCACCCAACAGTCTACTCTTCATTTTGAGGAACTTGCACTCTGAGTGCTTTGTAGAGAAGGGCAGGTAGTTGTTGTAGTAACTACTAAATTAAAATTTCTCCATCAAGTGATCAACACTGTAGGCACATCTGAGTATGGAAATATTAAACACCCCATCCCCCTCATGCAGAAAGAATATCATGCAGCTAAAATATAAGTGGGCATGCATTCTCAACTGCTTTCGTATGATCATTCAGATTCGCACAAAGGGCAATGACAGACAGCAGCTTGACGATTATGGAGAAAACTGGAGGCAACTTCCGCTGTGGCCTGGCCAGCTCAGCACTGCCGCCTTCCATCTGCTGATACAAAATGGCAGCGGGAGCACAAAGGCCAGCTGCAGCCCGACCTCACCTGGCCCAAGCTGGGCCCTGGGCCCCAAACTCAGTACGTGTCAATGACAAAGTATGAACCTGCTTCTCCTGCCTGGTTGACAACCATTTCCAAAGTTATGTTTGTTGCAAACCTATAAAATCTGAAATTCTCGGCAGAATACTTAGGAGCCATTGACAAATTTAGCAGGGCATAGCCAAGATGGACTTAATTTCACTGTGGCTCATTGGAGCAGCTTGGCAGTAGAGATGGGGCTGTAATCCATACAATCATGTCTCCTCTTCATCATGAGAGGTGAAGATCTGGCCCAGAGTCAATTCCTGGGCAAGAAGGATGCAGTTGTGTAGCATCACTGAGTCTCAGAGGGCAAGTCTGGGACCTGGGAATGCCAGCAGTTCCTTCCTACCTTCTACCTGCAAGGGACTTAGAAGGATGTTTGACTGTCTTATTACTGAAAGATTTTCTTGCAAGATTTCTTCTCTGAAGGGCCACTGTTTGGGTCCCCTACCCCCAACAATTGTTGCAACTGTTGCTTTTTCAGGGCCAGGCACCAGGCAACAAAAGATATTTTGCATCCCCACTGCTAGAAGTTTCCAGAAACATTCCCTGAGGCCTGAATTGTAAGACCCTTTTTCATTTTATAAAAGAAGACATTATTTTGAGAATACAGTGTTTTGAAGCTGGCAGAGTTCTACTAAAATGGCTTTATTTAATTTTGCACCCAAAAAAATCACAGCGACCTATAGAAACTAACTTTCTGTTGCAAGATTCACAACAAGTCAAGGGTGTGGCTGAAACTCAAGCCCACAGCATCAACCTTCTACACAACACTGCCTCCTTTTTATGAGTACCATAGAGAAAACAAGTCCATATGTGTTGCAAGGCAGGGGGTAAGAGCCTTTTCCCAAGTGTGGATAGAAAGCACACTGTATCCCTGGACTTGGCTTTTTCTCCTTATGAGCCCAAATGAATTGCTTCCGTAAATAAACTTTGAGTCCCTGTCATATACCAAGCTCTGAGGTCCTTCATGCCCTCTTCAAGCTAATGGTCTAGTGGGAAACACAGATACAAAAATGCATGGTTATAATATGAAGCTATCCAGTAAAGGGCTAAAAGTCCCATGCCTTGCACGATAAGCTTTCCAAGGGCATCCAAAAATAACGTGAAACATTCAAAATAGAGTTGCCTTTCAAATTTGCAAAATCAAATGATATTTTAATTAAATATCTACAAAATGCAAAATGTCAAACTAGTCAGCTGCAGCTCAAAACTTAAGCAATCACATATAATTAAACTTAATGTGGGATAAAGCTGAATTTTAATATGTTTGATATGATGTGGGACCCACAGAGGTAGGAGAACTTAGGATCTGCTGGGTTCCTAATTTAACCCTGCAAAGGAGGGAGAAATTTACTCTTCATGGCGGGGAGGAATATATTTATATATATTTCTGATCTCTTCCCTCAAGATTCCCACCTGTAGATCCAAATAGCTACTTGCCATTTCCCTTCAGATATCTAATAGACATCTCAAAATTAACAAGTCCAAAATAGACTTCAGACTCACCAATCCCCTAAACATTATTATCACCAAGTGTCTCCCATCTCAGCAAATGGCATTAAAATACATCCACCTAAATACCCATCCATCCACCATTTGCTCAAACCTGAAACCTAGAATTCCTCTTTTTTTTTTTTTTTTTTTTTTTTGCGGTACGCGGCCTCTCGCTGCTGCGGCCTCTCCCGTTGCGGAGCACAGGCTCCGGACGCGCAGGCTCAGCGGCCACGGCTCACGGGCCCAGCCGCTCCGCGGCATGTGGGATCTTCCCGGACCGGGGCACGAACCCGTGTCCCCTGCATCGGCAGGCGGACTCTCAACCACTGCGCCACCAGGGAAGCCCTAGAATTCCTCTTCTTCCGCCCCCAAATCCAATCCATGAGCGAGGTCCCATTAACCACACCTCCATGATATATCTCGAAGTGGTCTACTTCTCCCCATTCCATAGCTATAATTCTGGATCACACCACCATCCTCTCCACCCTAAACTACTGCCAGAGCCTCCTAACCAGGCTCCCCATTTCTCTTCACCTCCTTTCCTCTTTTTTCTCTCCTCCCCCATCATTCTCCACACAGATAGCAGAGTTAATCTCCACAGAGATAGCAGAGATAGCTATTACAACTACAAAATCTGATTTCACCTCTCCCCATTCACTCAGAATAAAATCTGAACTCCTTACCTGACATCTTTCTGATCTCTTCTCATGCTTCCCTGCTCATCATATTCTAGTCATACCAACTTTCTTTTTGTTCTTCAAACAAAACTAGCTTATTTGTGCATCCAGACCCCTGCTCTTCACATGGCTGGTTTTTTCTCATCCTACAGGTCTTAGTTCAAAAACAGCTTCCTCGCGAAGCAGCTCCACACCCACTTTTTTGGTCTTTTCATAGCACGTACCACAAACATGACATTCTATCGCTCATTGACTTGTTTATTGTCGGTCTCTCCCTCGGCACTGCGACAGCTGGGGTTTTGCCCATCTTGTTCACAGCTGTATCTTACAGGTCTAGCACAGTGCCTTGCTTAGTAAATATTTGTGGAATGAATGAATAAAAAGGCATCAGAGAGAAATGGCATTAGACATGAGCCTTGAAGGATAAGCAGGAATTTGTCACTCAAAGAAGGTGAGGATGTTGGAGTAGGACTTGAGAGAGAGAGAGAACCGGTACAAAGGCACAAAACCATCAAAGGGCTTGTGGACTGAGAGTCAGGGAGCGGGCAGGGTGGGCAACTGAAGGGAGGGAATGGTAAGACCCCAGAGGTCAAGTTGCAAAGGGCTAATAGGAGGGGCTGTTGCCCTTCCTCCACCTCCTTGTCCTCGGGGTCATCAACCCTCTTTTCAGAGAGGCTAATTGACTTGCTCAAGGACCACATCAAGTCAACTAGTGGCTTCCTGCCAACAAGTTCGGGAGGCATTCAGTGAGACAGAATGCCGAGGATGCTGTAATCTCCTTCAGTCCCCAGGGGACTGATGGCTGCATCGAGCCAGCTAAATGAAAGGACAGGGTACTGAGCGGAGCTCAGCTGTCAGATTAGCTCACATGAGAGAAGGCAGCCCATGGCTTCTCTTCCCTGAGATGTCCATGGCCAGAGCAACAAATTTGGTAAGGCGTGTTTACAAGGCCTGTTTGGGGACAAGGGCTGGCTCAGAATCTTCTTTTCCTTCTAAGAGAAAACCCCTTGCCCTCTAAACTGTCATTACCAGAGATGAGTAAAAGGAAAGAAAGTAATATGTGAGCAACTCCCTTTCATAACAACAGAAACAGTAACTCCCATATATGGAGTACTTTCCTATGTGCTAAGCACTGTGCTCAATTCTTTATGTGAGTTATTTCATTCGATATTCCCAATAGCCTGACCTTATTCTCTTTTCACAAATGAGAAAGCAGATGAGGTAAATGCCTAAGGCACCCCAGTGGTTAAACGGAAAATCTGGGATTAATTTAAATCCATACGATCTGATATCAGAGTCTCCAAGAGAAATATAAGAGCCAAGGAAGATGTCAAAACAAACTTCAGGCCGTGACCGTGGAGCCTGCATCAGGATTGTATACGTTACCTGACAGCGTCAGGTCCAGGGTCCACGCTGTCTCTTGTGAATTGAGCAATGTCCACCCAGGACTACTCAGCATGGCCACATAGTGCTTTGTGTGACCAAGCTAGGAGTGAATTTCAGTATCATCATGGGAATTAGTAGCAACCAATGGGCCATCTGGGCAAAAGAAATCAGAAAGGAAACCTAAAGGAAATGAAACCTAAAGGAAATGAGGCAGTGGCTATTAAGAAATGAGGATGTGATGTTCCCTTGCATGCTAATTTTTGTCTTGGAAGCCATCATTTGCATACTCTAGCCTCAGATGAAATGAGGATGAAATAGGATGGAGATACGGGGAACACAGAGAAACGTTACAATACTCAAAATCATAACATAATACAAATTCCATGAGCTCCTTTGACAAATCTAGTAAAACATAAATTCTTCTCAGGTGATATTAAACAGGATTTTCTTGACACTCATATCCATAACTGTTACAATATAATAAAAGCTAAACTATCAAGAAAATGTAAGGCTTTTAATCATGTATAGGAATGTGATTTTTAATTGCCTTTATCATTAGAAGAGCCACAGATATGACAGGAACCATGAGTCATCTTGACCATCTTCCCTTGATCATTCCCATATCTGATCCATCAGCAAGTCAGGACAGTTCTACCTCCAAAATATGTCTTTGATCCATTTTCTGTCCTTCACCTGTACTGCCACCATCCTTGTCCACACCACCCTGGGTCAAGCTACTTCCCACCTGGGCTGTTGCAACACCTCCTAACTAGCCTCACTGAATGCACCCCTTGTGTCCACACTCCAACATGTCCTCATCTACTTCCTCTAATCTATTCTACATAACAGCCAGAGTACTCTTTCTAAAAAGTCAAAGCTCACATGAGACCCTGCTGTTTAAATCGCCCCCATGGCTTCCCATTACACCCAGGAAAAAGTTGAAATTCCTTTCCCTGGTCATGAAGGCCATGGTCAGTCTGACCACCCACCTCTCGAAAACTCAGCTCGTGCCATTCTCTCCCTTCCTTCATATTTTCTAGCAACACTGACTTTTCCTGATTCCTCTATTCTGCTTTGCAGGCTAGAACTTTCCCACATGCCATTCTCCGTACTTTAATGCTATTCCATCCCTAATCATCTATATCTGGCTAGCACATTTATTATCTGGGTCTCAGTTTAAATGTCATTCTTCATTTCCTGATCCTTCTAGACAAGGTTAGATCTCCTTATTATAAGCTCTCATCCATGCCTCTACTTTACTTTCATATCAATTATATTACAAACATCTAGTTCATTGTAGGAGTATCTGTTTGTTGTATGTGAGTCTCAGTACAAGGTTTGTTCCATGGGGACAAAGTCTGTAAATGTCTTACATCTCATGAATCTAGCAAAATGTCTTTCATAGAGTAGGTACTTGGTAACTCTTTGATCAGTAGTAGATGAATAAGTCAATAAATGAATAATTGAGTAAATAACAATTTACTCAGGAAATTGCCCTGGACCAGTTATTGGTATAACTAAGTTCTAATCTTGATTCTGTATAACTTCAGTACAGCCCTCTATGTGTCCACCTCAGTTTCCCCATCTTCAGCATCATCCCTGTAAACCATTCCAGCCCTTCTGCTCAATGAAAAGGTGAAATCCCGGGAGATTTCATGGAGATTCTACCACCAGCCCTAAAACACACACAAAGCCTTGGTCACAAACTCAGTAAAGCTAAAGCTAGGGCCTTGCCACTGAAAGCGTGCAGCTGGGAGTTGGTTGGTGTGGTGACAGAGTTCTAAAGTGTACCGCCCAGATTCCCATCCATTCATTGCTGTGAAGGGACTTTGCAGATGGAATTAAAGGTTACTATCAACTGACTTTAAAATAAGGAGATTATTCCTGAATTATCCATGCGAGCCCAAGGTAGGTCAGAGGGACGTAGTCGAAGGAGACAGAGAAGCCATGAGGCAGAGGGGATCAGAGAGATTCGAGATGAGAAAAGGATTTGACCATAGTTGCTGGCTTTGAAGAGGCAAGAAGGAAGCCATGATCCAAGAAATGCATGCAGTGTCTAGAAACCGAGAACAATCCCCAGCCAACAGGTGACAAGGAAACAGGGACCTCAGTCCTGAACTCTGCATCAATTTGACTGAATGTGGGGCAGATTCATGCCCAGAGCCTCCAGAAAGGATGCAGCCTGAGACACATTAATTCCAACCTTTTAAAACCAGGAGCAGAGAAGCAGCTGAGCCACACTGAGCCCAGACTACTGACCTACAGAATGGTGAGAAAATAAATGGGTGTTTTGGTAAGCCATAAAAGTTATGGTTACTTGTTACAGCAGCAATAGAAAACTAATACATATTAGTTTATTTTCATAGCTGCGACCTGAAGGGCAGGCTTCTAATTAAACACATATGTAAGGGCCCACTCTAATCTTCTCCAGATATCTTACAGGGTAGGGGCTATCTTTTTACTCTCCCTTTGCCATGCTACAGAGCACCCATACCTCCCCAAGGGGAGCTTTTACACATGGCTAGTGCCCCAGTTTTTGTGGCTGAAGTCCAGGGGTCAGGAGGGCTTGCATTCCTGGGTCCCACAGGACTATAACAAACAGTTCATGGCTGGCGACCATCCCCAGGTGGGGATAGAGAAGACTGAAACATACCCCCAATCTCTTTGTCAAAGAAGCCTATATGCATGCTTGGAGCTTTGGCCTGAGAGCAGACTTCTGATTTTACACACTGTAGGGTCCTATGAAAATGTGCTCCTGGGACAGAAGCCAGTGGATGCCATCTTTGCACTCTCCCTCTGCCTCACTCCAGGTGGCTGGTATCTCCCAGAAAGGAACTTGTACAACTTGTCTAGCACCCTGATTTTGTGACTACCACACAGGGGATACATCTACATCACCTGGCTCTGGTGGCCAGTGGGGCTTGCCCTTGCAGTCCCATAGAACTCCATGTGTTTGCATACTTTAAAAGCTACTGCCCGAGGGTCTGGTTTCCAATTAGGTGCTGACTGAGATCCTCCCCTTTGGGACACTGACCGCTCTTGGCACTCTCCAGCTACTGGGACACACCAAAAATAAAAATAGGCTGCTTGGACAATCACAGAGATTTGAGAAACAGCCAAGATCTAGGGCAGGACTGAATGACAAGCTTCCTACCCTACACAAGGTCACTCCTTCAAGACTGGGAGAAGTGGCTGTTTTATTTTATGCATAGAAACCAACACAGAGAGTCAAGAAAAAATGAAAAAACAGAGGAATATGTTCCAAATGGAAGAATAAGATAAAACCTCAGAAAAAGTCCTTAATGAAATGGAGGTAAATGATTTACCTAATAAAGAGTCCAAAGTAATGGTCATAAATATGCTCACTGAACTTAAGAGGAGAATGGATGAACACAGTGAAAACTATTAGACATGGAAAAGAAATTGAGGAAGACACTAGTAAATGGAAAGATATTCAGTGCTCATGGAAGAATTAATATTGTAAAAATGTCATACTACCCAAAACAGTCTGCAGATTCAGTGCAATCCCTAGCAAAAGTCCAATGGCAATTTTCACAGAAATAGAACAAACAATCCTAAAATTTGTATGGAACCACAAAAGACACCAAATAGCCAAAGTAATCTTCAGAAAGAACAACAAAGCTAGCAGCATATTGCTTCCTCATTTCAAATTATATTACAAAACTATAATGATCATAACAGTATGGTGGTATTGGCATAGAAACAGACACATAGATCAATGGAACAGGATAGAGAACGCAGAAATAAACCCATGCGTGTATGGTCATTTATATTCTGACAAAGGAGCCAAGAATATACAATATGTAAAGGATAGTCTTTTCAATAAATGGTTTTGGGAAAACTGGATAGCACAAAAGAATGAAACTGGACCACTATGTAACACAATACTAACTTAAAATGTATAAAGGATTTGAAGATAAGACATAAAACTACTAGAAGAAAACATAGGTGGTAAGCTCCTTGTCATCTGTCTTGGCAATAATTTTTTGAATCAGACAACAAATGCAAAAAATAAGTGGAATTACATCAAACTAAAAAGGTCTGCATAGCAAAGAAAACCATTAGTAAAATAAAAAGGCAACATTCTGCAAATCATATATCTGATAAGGGGTTAATATCCAAAATATATAAAGATCTCACACAACTCAACAGCAATAAAAACACACAATCTGATTAAAAATGGGCAGAATATCTGAAAAGACATTTTCCCAAAGAAGACATCCAAATAGCCAGCAGGTCCATGAGAAGGTTCTTAATATCACTAGTCGTCAGGGAAATGCAAATCAAAGCCACAATGAGATATCACTTCACCCGTTAGAATGGCCATTACCAAAAAGACAAGAAATTACAAGTCTTGGCAAGAATGTGGGTAAAGGGAACCCTTGTGCACTGTTGGTGAGAATGTAAATGAATGCAGCCACTATGAAAAGAAGTTCTCTCAAAAAATTAAAAATAGAATTACCATATGATCCAGCAATTCCACTTCTGGGCATATAACTGAAGGAAATAAAATCATTATCTCAAAAAGATATCTGCATGCCCATATTCATTGCAGTATTATTTATAAGAGCAAAGATGTGGAAACAACCTAAGTGTCCACTGATGGACTAATGGATAAAAGAAATGTGATACACACACACACACACACACACACACACACACACACACACACACACAACTGAATATTATTCAGCCATAAAAAAGAAAGAAATCTTGCCATTTGCAACAACATGAATGGACCTTGAGGGCATTATGCTAAGTGAAATAAGTCAGACAGAGAAAGACAAAACCGTATGATCCCACTTATATGTGGAATCTTAAAAAAAAAAAAAGTATCTCATAGATACAGAGAACAGATCGGTGGTTGCCAGAGGCGGGGGTGGGAGGGTGGGTGAAATGGGTAAATGGGGTTAAAAGGTACAAACTTCCAGTCATAAGATATACGTCATGGCGATGTAACGTACAGCATGGTGACTACAGTTAATAATATTGTATTGCACGTTTGAAAGTTGCCAAGAAAATACTTCTTAAAAGTTCTCACTGGGCTTCCCTGGTGGCGCAGTGGTTGAGAGTCCGCCTGCCGATGCAGGGAACGCGGGTTCATGCCCCGGTCCGGGAAGATCCCACATGCCGTGGAGCGGCTGGGCCCGTGAGCCATGGCCACTGAGCCTGCGCGTCCGAGCCAAAGTTCTCACCACAAGAAAAAAAATGTTTGTAACTATGTATCATGACAGATATTAACTAGATTTATTGTGGTCACCATTCTGCAATATATACAAATATCAAATTATTATGCTATATACCTGAAACTAATATGTTATATGTCAATTATACCTCAAAAAATAGAATGATTTTAATTAGAAAAAAAGGAAAACTAGTACAATTAGAACAGACCCATTCAATCAGAATATGTATTTCTGCAATATCTCAAGATGATCTGTGAACACAGGAAAGTTTGAGATGCACTGCCATGGATGAGCACTTCTTTCCAGAGTGTGAGAAGCCTACCCTTGATTTATTGAGAGCCACTGCTGCAAACGTCATGTTGCTGAGGGATGCACACTGAGGAATTAGGCAAGCTGGTCCTTGGCTGGCTATTAACCAGGCAGAACCGAGACAAGTTTGCAGCACTTTGGGTCAAAGAAACAACTAGTGAGCAGCTAGAGTGTTCTGATCCCCAGCCTGATCAGGGAGCCTGACAGACCCAGCTATTTGACTGAAGGTGTGAATTGGGAATTTGTTTACTGGCTCCCAACACTGGCTCTCAGCAGTTAATGGGGCAAAAAATTCTGCTTGTAGCTACTTTAACAACCCAGCCAGCTCGGCAGTAAGCTGTGCCTTGACACCATTTGTACTCATTGAGTCAAAGGGCTCTGTCCTTGTGACAATTTTCCATGTCTGTTCTTTTCAATGAGCTGTATGATCAGCCACAGTTTTGGCAGATGGACAAGTGTGAGCCTTATCCTTCTCTACTTCCCTTAGTACAGATTCAAATTTATCATTGGCTTCCTGATAACCTACTTTAGGTCAGGCACAGCACTAGTGCCTTCTGTGTTCATTATTTGGCAACTCAGTGTGGCTGTCCCCATTTCAAGGTGAGGGGTCAGAGGATTCAAGTGGTTGATTGCTCTCTCAGGGCCCTGTAATTAGCCAGGTTTCCCGCTCCTAGTTTAGTTGTTTTCCTCCAACAGCAAAGCTGGCCCTGTCTGTTACCCTTCTATCCACATTCCAGCCTTCCAAAGTCCTCCTAGCCAGATGGCATATCTTCCACCACCCCTACCCATTTATGTAGTTTTGAGCAGAGACTAGGTTGAACCTAGTACATTATACTAAATAAGTCTCCATCCATGTCTATCTAAATGAGTCTCAATCCATCCATTCCAGGAGATCATTCAATGTCACAGTTACGTTCACAGGATATGAAGGGAGATTGCTGGATTCACGCCCTGGCTCTGTCACTTACTAGCTGTGAGATCTTAAGAAGCATGCTTAACCTCTCTGCGTCTCTGCTTCTCCATTTGTAAACTAACGATGATAATCATCTCTCCCTCCTAGGGATGCTGTGAGGATTAAATGATTTAAAATGATTAAAGCACTTAGGACAGCGCTTGTACATATTAGACACAATATATGTTGGTTATTATTATTCCTAAGCCAAAAACTTTGGATTAATCCTTGATGCCTCTTGCCCTACATCTGACCTATCACTAAATCGAGTTAACTTACCTCTTGAGTGGGTCCTCTTCCCTGCATGCCACCACTACCACACGAGGTTAGCTACCAACATCACTTGCCAAAAGAAATCTGCAAACCATTCTCCTGGACCCTCTCCAGTTGCTGCTTTACAAAGAAGCCAAAGTGGCATCTTAAAAATGCAAATCTGATCACATACTCTCTCGCTGAAACCTGCTGCTTTTTAGGTATATCTGGGAACTTTTAAGATCTGCAAGACCCTGCAAGTTCTGCCTCCCCCACCCCAATTTCTTCTCTCTCTCCCTGTCTCCCCTCCATCCAGTCTGGCCTCCTTTCAGTCCCTCACACTGGCCAAACCTCCTCCTGTGTGGAACCTTTGCAGACGTGTCTCCCACTCCCACCCCCTGTGTCCGATTATCTCCTCCCTCAGCACTGCTGGAGTCACAATTTCACATTTGCTTTTATGATTATTTGACTGATAGCTGTCTACCATTCCAGACTGTAAGCTCTATGAGGGCAGGAAGTGCATTTGCTTTTTCTCACCATTGTATCCTCCATACTTAGCACGGTTACTGGCATATAGTATTTGCTCAGTAATTTGTGTTTTAATGACTAAAAGAATGAATGAATGAATGAAAATACTGTGGCCCAATTTTAGAGGCAGGACAAGTAAGGGTTGGTGCTTCCGATGGTTTGACTCCTGCTTGGGGGGAGGGAGGGTGAGGATTAAATTATGTTAGATCCAAAACTTCAAGTCAATGGCTGGATAACTGTTGATTTGATGCAACCTTTGCCCACGTGTCGCAAACTATTTGGAAGCAGCTGAGCCACACAAGAGGAACAACCGGAAGTTGGTTCGGCAAAGGTATCATCTCAAAATACAGAGGTCTTAAGGGTTATATAAAAACCAGAAGCTGAAAAATAGACTACACATTCTCACTACTTGACATCTATTATTTCTTTAGGGAATACTGCCTAGAAAGATCTTATCCCCACCAAAATATAAACCCCTTAGTTTGCTACTCTCCCACTACTAGGTTAGATCTTATTCCCTCCTCCAGCTCTGTGGCAGGAAAACTCCATGATCCAGACCTCGAGAATGAAGACCCACCTATGCTGTTCCTACAGAATACAGTGTGAGGAAGTGGCCAGACATTTGAAGACCGCAGAGGGCTTCTTAGCGTTGACTGGAGCAACTTTACCTTTGATATCTATGCTAGAAAGGAAGCCGACTAATAGATATATCATCTGGGAATATTCAAGCTCACTAAATCCTTCATGAGACTGGGAGAACATGAGGTCAGGCCTCCTCCAGAATTGATTTCAGGCCCTGCCCCATCCTGTGATACGTGTTCTCTGGGCTTCTGTTCATTGTAGTTCGGGCTCTCTCTCTTGTAAGCTCCAAGAACACGGGGGTCACATCCAGTGCTGAGAATTCCAGATACACGTAGGTGCTTTAAAAATGTTGATAATGATGTCAACAGAAACAACATCAGTCTCCTTTTGTTGTCTCAGGCTAATTATCAGATAACTAAAATAGAATAGAGATGATGTTTAACTGTATCTAAGGGTTTCATGGCAAATACTCTCCAGGCAGCAAGCAGGATTTCTGACTCTGTGCTGGATCCCTCCTCTTCTCTCCTATATCTACCATTGAAAGACCTTATACCATAGTCACCAATCACTACGCAAAATCTGGAATATCCTTGCACCATGCACACTGGCCACTTCCTACTGCCTGTGCGAAACACTAATTCAGAGAAGCAAGCAGCCTGAGCCTGGGCCAAGATGGTGACTGTCCTTCCAAAAGGCTCTAAGAAGAATAGCATAGAGCAATGGTTCTCAAACTTAAGCAGCGAGCAGAATCCGGAAAGCTTGTTCAAACACAGGTTCCTGCCACCCCACCCCAGGGTCTCTGATTCAGTTCGTTCAAGGTGGAAGCTGAGAATTAACATTTCTAATAATGTAATAATTACATTTCTAGTAATGTAATAACCAGGTGATGCTGATGCTGTGGGTCCCACCTTGGGACCCAGCTTGGCCATTTACCATGTAACCTTGGATAAATTACTTAATCCCTCTAATCCCTACTTTCTTCATCTATAAAAAACAAGTAAGAAGAGCACCATGGGGTTTCCCTGGTGGCGCAGTGGTTGGGAGTCCGGCTGCCGATGCAGGGGACACGGGTTCGTGCCCCGGTCCGGGAAGATCCCACATGCCGCGGAGCGGCTGGGCCCGTGAGCCATGGCCGCTGAGCCTGCGCGTCCGGAGCCTGTGCTCTGCAATGGGAGAGGCCGCAACAATGAGAGGCCCGCGTACCGAAAAAAAAAAAAAAAAAAGCACCATGGCTGAGGATTAACCAAGATGATGCATGGTGATGTACATGGGTGCATACAAACTACCCCCTCCCTCGGCAAGAGAAGGAACACACCTTTCCCAGTCCCATGCTCTGCCCTGACTCTCTCAGGGCTACAGGATGCTTTTTGTGACCCTCCCTGGCAGGGCTGCTGTGGAACATTTGGGTGGTGGGCAGGGCACAGTGAATTCAGTCTCTGCCTGCCTCTCTCCAGAAGTGTCCTGCCTACAAGGGCTCCTCAGCCCACCTCACAGAGAGAGAACAAGGCTATTGCGTGACACTTCTGCAAGAACAGTATTCCACGTGGCTTGCTGCCCTGAGACTGAGAGATTAAATGACTCATCCCAAACGCACAGCTCTTAATGGGGAGCTCCAGAGTTAGGACGACACATCATCTGACTCTTACACTATGACTTGCCCTTAGAATCTTGGTCTATCAGTTTCCCACAGCTGCTGTAACAAATGACCACAACTTGGTGGCTTAAAACAATACACATTCATTCTCTTACTGTTCTGAGGTCAGAAAGTAGGTAGTGGGTCCCACAGGGTAGAAATCAAGGTGTTGGCAGGACCACCCTCCCCTCCTCTCTCTACGGGAGAATCTGTTTTCTGGCCTACCAGTGTCTAGCACTGTATACCTTGCACTCCTTGGCTTGTGGCCCCTTCCTCCATCTTCAGAGTCAGCAGTAGCATCTTTAAATCTCTCTCTCTGCTGAGGTCATGATGTCACCTTCTTCTATTAGTAAAATCTCCCTCTACCTCCTTCTTATAAGGATACTTGGGCCCACTCTGATAATCAAGATAATCTCCCAAATCAAGATCTTCAATGACACCTGCAAAATCCCTTTTACCATATAACATAACATTCACCGCTTCCAGGAATGAGGGCCTGAATGCCTCTGGGAGCCATCATTCAGCCTACCACACTCGGAGAGATCATCTAACTCTCTGAGCCACCACTTTTTCATCAGTAAAACAGAAATAATAATATAGCCTCATGAGAATGTTGCTGTGAGACACACTTCAAATCACTAAAGAAACGTTTATTGGGTTGTTAAACACAAAAGAGAAGAAGGCAGCATTTATCTAACATTAATTCATTAACTCTATTCATTTACGCACCTTTTACTAAACACTATGTGTCAAGTACCGTGCTAGACACAGGAGATGTAATAGAATGAGGAACCCCGCCTTTATGGGTTTTATAGTGTAATAGAAACAGATAAATGCTAGAGAAAAAGTGACCTGATGTGTCAACAGGGGCTATGAAAAGAAATCGGAGAGGAAATGCTCTACAGGGATATAATAGTAGCTGTTGTCAGTCCTCTGGGCAGGAAAAAGGAGTGGAAGGATAGAGTTGGAGAAAGGGGCCAGGAAGTGCCAGGAGTTTCTCCCACTTGGAGTCTTGGGTTGGAGACACTGGGGCGCAGTGTGAGAGATGAGCTAACAGTGCAGACCGGGGTCCAGTTGTGAATGGTCCTACGTGCCCTATAAGTGATCTGGATTGCATCACGTGCTCCAGGGAGCCACTGAAAAGTTTAAGCAGCACTTCCTCAATATCCCATCCCCTACAGTGATCCAGGGCTCCAAGCAGGAAATCCTGAAAGCTCTGGCCTCCTTATTCATATTTAAACATCAAACTTGGCAGAGTTCTCTGTGAAGTGGTACTGGTTTCTTTTTTTTTTTAACTTTTTAAAATAGTTTTACTGACATATAACTGACATACAAAAAACCTACACATATTTAATGTATACAATTTGATGAGTTTGGGCATATACATACACCCATGACACCGTCACCACATTCAAGGTAATAAACATATCCATCACCTCCAAGGTATTGGTTTCTTTAAGTACCTCCTGCCTTTCATTGAGACCTTTTGTGATTTATACTTTCAGAATTTTACTTTTAGAGCCTCCTGATATAGTGAGCCATCATCTCCCTTAGACTCCCTGTCAATCTCATTTTTAAAGCACTTGCTCTTAAAAATATTCTTATACCCCCTGGATCCCATTTAACCCCCTACTCTTTATGGTTCTTTTTATGAGAATGTCCAAAAGTAGATTTTCTATATTAACTATTAGTGCCTTAGGTCGACCACAGTAATTCTGATTGCTCATGCAATATTTTTCTTCTAACCTGGGTGTTTTTTCTGGAAAGTGGGTTGATGAAAATTGTGACGTGAATTTAGTTGCGAACGCCTGCTCTCCTGGACGCATGGTCCCCAGTCTGCTCCATCCCTCCACTTTACCGCCAACGTAACACCCCTCCCTAATATGCTTTTGTCAACCAGTATTCTCTCCGTGAACTTCAATAAACTGGCAGTACATTTCTGTGCTGGAAAGACATTTTGCATTAAAAAATTGGACGCACAGCGGGCATTCTGCCTGGGGACCACATGTCTAGGAAAGCAGTCATTTTTAACTAAGGATATTACAAGCCTAGATAGAATAGGGCTGGTGTACACTGAAGCACAGATGTCTAGCCTACTGGAAGCAAAATTACCATACTGCGTGTTGGTAATTGACCTTGTCAACTAGCTTTCAGAACAACTCCAGCCTAATGCACACACTCACTTCTCGGGTTCTATAGCTGTTGTTTCTGGATCTCATTACATTCTATTTGCAACCTGCATCTCTACCACTGCCTCTCGCCAGCATGCTCTGAGTTGCTTGCCCTCTTTACCTTGTTTTTCCCATAGAGTTGATTAGCTTCTTTTTTTTTTAATTAACTTTTATTGGAGTATAGTTGCTTTACAACGTTGTTAGTTTACTGTACAGCAAAGTGAATCAACCATACGTATATGAATACATATATCCCCTCCCTTTTGGACTTCCTTCCCAGTCAGGTCACCACAGTGCGTCAAGTAGGGTTCCCTGTGCTATACCATATGTTCTCATTAGTTATCTATTTTATACACAGTAGCAATAGTGTATACGTGTCAATCACGAACTCCCAATTCCTCCCCCCACCCCCCACCCTTTCCCCCTTGGTATCCATACATTTGTTCTCTACGTCTGTGTCTCTATTTCTGCTTTGCAAATAGGATCATCTACACCATTTTTCCAGATTGCACATACATGCGTTAATATACGATATATGTTTTTCTCTTTCTGACTTACTTCACTCTGTATGACAGTCTCTAGGTCCATCCACGTGTCTACAAATGACCCAATTTCGTTCTTTTTTATGGTCCATAGCATTGATTAGCTTCTAACCATATAAAATTTACTAGTTTGTTGTATTTGTGATGTACACTCTATCTCCTGTGCTTCACCAGGGAAGAGACTTGTGTTTTGCCTACCGTTGTATCCCAAATTCCTGGAAGTGTGCCGGGCGTGTAGTAGTTGCTTAATAATTATTTTAAATGAATGAATGCATACGTTTCCATGGAGCTATCAGCTTCCAGGTGACTCTTTTTTGCATTCCTAATTCCAAACACGTCAATTTATTTACCAAAATGTTTTGACCCCTTTATCACTTGGCAAATAGCGATCCAGGAGAGAGCCTGAAGCTCAGTCCTGTGGGAAAACTCTGGAAAATGGTATAGATCACAGGCCTCAGAGTTATCTCACTGGAGGGACAATGGAGTCATGATCTTTACGCACCAAATCCCTGGCACTGGTTGAGGAAAACTCCGGGGTCAGTTCCCTGGTTCTCCTGACCTGCCACGTGCACCGGACAGAGCAGCCTTCCTGCACTGGAGAAAGCCTCACACTGATACAAGCAGATACTCTCCCCTGGAAGTTGGTTTCCACACATTGATGTGGCCACAGGATGTGTGCAGGGCACCAAAAAAGTCTGCTACAGTTCACAGGGAGAGCAGCAGGGGATGAGGCCAGCAGTGGAGGCAAGGGCCAAAATTTGAAGGCTCATGGATATCCTTCTTTGGAGCTTTATTCTGTATTGAGGGGACAGCACTGGAAGACTTCAGGTAGAAGAGCAGTATCAAATTCACATCTGAGGAAGACCATTCTGGTTAGAGTAGACAGAACAGGGGTGAGGTGGGTAGACCAGATAATGAGTCCCAGAGACCAGTTAGGAAGTTAAATCTATTACATGGGATAGGAAAGACTGGGTGAGAAGTCCTGTGGTGGTGCTGGAGATGGAGCTGAGAGATTGTGACGGATCAAATGTGGGGAAGGGTGGGGTTGAGCATCGGTTCCCTGTACTGGCTTTCCCGATCAGATGGTGGCGGCACCCACCTACATAGTGAGTATAGGAAGGATATAGGTACTGGCGTGAGATGCTAAGTCTTGCTGGACATTTTGGGTTGGAAATACCTGTGAAGTGTCCAGGCGTAGAGTCTGTGGGCAAATGGATATAGGATTGTTGAACTCAGAAGACAGATCTGGACTAGGAAAAGCTACTTAGGAATCTCCACTTTATAGAAGACGTTTGAAGACAAGGAAGCAGAAGAAATTCCAAGATAAATAACTAGAAGTTTACCATGTGAGATAAGTTGAATGTTACCGTCAACAACTTTCTGGTATCAAGTCCTTTGCCAACCTAGAGAAAGCATGGCTTCTATCATCTCTGAGTGTTGCTTTGCCTTTATTTCTCTCTACAATTTCCCTAAATGATTATCTTTCCCCCTCAACATAGCTGAATATGGAGAGGGGACAGACAAACTGTGATTTGGGGAGAGCTGGGTAAACTGTCATTGTCAGCTTTTTCATCTGTAAAAAAGGGATCTCCTGGGTGGACATCAGCTTGCCTGACAGTCAACTGAAGAAACTTTCTTGAGACGTAGGCTTTCCGAAGTGCTCTCTCTCCTGAACACAAATAATATCAAACTCCTGCTCTTACCTTACCAGGCACTTAGCCTGGTTGGTACAAGGACACTCCTCACTGCACCTTCCACAAGCATTGCCTCTGCTATAATGATGAGCCTTTAACATGCTAATGCGAGTTCATCATTTACCTGAGACTTGTCACTCATTGAAAAGCATCTTTAAGGATGGGCACAAAATCCAAGCAAGCAGCTGCAATCATTGCGATCGGAGCCCTTGCAACAACTGACCTTCCTTCTGCGTGGGTTTGTACATTAGAGTGTCTACAGATGCTTGACTTTTCTGCCAAACAGCCATCCTGGCGAAGAACAGGACGGCCCCTCCACTGGAATGTGTAGGTGATGACATTTCTTTCACCACCCTGGCATCTAAACCTGACACTCTATCTGGTAACAATGCATTGAGCTCCTGATCGTTTATGGCATGGAACTCGGCAGAATGGGCTGTGAACTCCAGCACTATATTTTACTCCATCAACTCTTGTTATACTTGTTCAGAGAGAGAACGCAGCCGCTCGATACTGAGCAGACCCAAAGAACAGCCACTGTCAAAATCCAGCCCGAGGCATCTGTATAAACATGCAGAGCCATGCCGGGTGTCATGCATTTTCCAAACATCTGCCAGTTCATCCCAACCAGCTTCCCTCACATCCTCAGGCCCTGTCAATGCTACCATCATTTCTTTAATCCCTCAAGTTCAAGTGCATGGATTTGACTCCTTGTTCTCGACCCATCTCCTGTATGCAGGAGCCGTCATTTATCAATAATAACAGTAACTGTATTTATTTGTGGCTTATTATATGTCAAGCAGACTCTGTGCTGAGTCCTTTACCAAATTGAGTTGTTACAACAACTTTCTAAAGTTGACTATTTTTATTCCATTTTGCGGCTATGGAAACGAGGGTTAGAGATGGAGCCCCAGATCACACAGCTAGAAAGTGGTAGAGTTAGAATTTGGATCCAGCTTTCTCTGTCACTAAACTGTACTATATTCCCTCCTGTGGAGCATTAGTCATCTTATCTTCCCCTCCTTTATAAGGCATCTTGAAGTTTCCAAAACATTGTCACGAGGCATATCATTTGGCCCTCCAAATAGACCAGAGAACCAGGCAGGACGTGTTTCATCCCCACTGTCACAGAAGTAAATAAAACTCAGCGTTTACCCGAGTTGCTCAAAGCCACGCGTGCCTGAGCCTTGGACTCAAATCTTGACTCTTTTCACTATTCTCATAAATATCATGCTTTTTTTTTCATAACAGCTATTCTTTCGAAATGACCAATGTATAAAATTTACTCGGAGGCCATTTTGGCCTACTAACTACAAAGACATTTCTACAGGGCTTTCCAAAACTGGAAGAGGAGATAATGAGTTCTCCATCCCTTCTAGTTTTTACTCAAATACTGGGCAGTCACTGAGCTAGAAACCATTGAGACAATTAAGCCTGATCCCTAGATAAGTTCCAAAATCCCCCTCTCCCTGAGATCCTGTGATTCTGTTTTCTCGATGATCTGGTTTGCAATAGCTCCAATTCCCTCACTCCTGGCTTTCTGAAGCCATCTGCTAGCTGACTTTTCAGACTGTCCCCCCAATTCAGCCAGTCTCCCCTGACCAGGGTGATCATCCACCAAAGTTGTTCTCATCAGGTACATTCTTCCTAAATCTTCCTTGGCTCGCTTTAGCCAACCACACCCATTCGATACACCTCTGCCTGATGTTCCATGATCTATATCCTCTATCCAAACTCAGTTTCTGCTTCAGTCAATCCAAACATTTGCCTGAGTCACAGAGACATCATGCCTAGCCCAGCTCCCCAGTCCTTTGCTTTCTGTGTTCCCCTCCTGAAATATGCTCCACTTTCCCACCCCCCCCCTCCCCACCTAGCCACATCCATTTTTTTGAGGCCCAAGTCAATCTTATTTCAGTACAACAAACAAATATTTAACGAATATCTCCCCAAAAAACACAAAACAAGTCTAGGAACAATCTTCTACTCATGCAGTGAAGCCATGAGGACCTAAAACTGAACAAGAAATGGTCCTGTCCTCAGGGAGGGGTACAAGAGGAACAAGCTGCCCTGGGCAACCATTAGGCTTTGAACACTTATTCTACATTGGCTGATGTTCTTGGTATTTTATGTGAGCTGATTCTGCCTGTCTCATGAAGGGTAGACATTAAGCCTTCTTCCCAAATAGCCTCCAGAAAATGTTAGGCAAGCGATAGTACAGGTTGCATGATTGAGATGTCCAGGGCTGCATATTTTGAACTCATCCCCATATACATTCACACACACACACAGCTCACCAATTATTTGAATTTCCAGTGGAGTAGAAGGGGCACACGACATCTGACGTCAACCGGGCCTGGGATCAATCCCATCTCCAATATCTTCTGGGAAAATGAGTGCTACAAAACCAGGGTTAAAGGAGCAGAGTTCGGAATCTGACCTCCCGGGTTTACGTCCCAGCTGGGTGACTGTAATAGGTCCCTTCATATCTCATTGCCTCAACTTTCTCAACAGAAAAATGAGGATGATTAAAAAAAAAACAAAAACAGCTGTACACAGAGCCCTCCTTTCCCCATGGGGTTATTACTGTAAGGACTGAGCTAATACACACAAAGCACTCAGGACAATTCCTAGCATACGCCATCAGTGAATAAGTGTTAGCTATTTGGATTATCACTAATTCAGTGAAACTGGACAGATTACTTAAATTTCCTGAGCCTCAGTTTCCTCTTTCAAATGAGAGCAGGGCTCACCTCCACAAGCTGGCTCTGAGAAATAAATGTGGAAGCATTGCGAAAGCACCCAGCTATCCCAGAAAAGGTCCCCTTATCTCCAGTCCAAGGCCCGGACTTCTAATCCCCAAACTACACACAACATTTTTCTCCTGCCTCTGCTCCTTTTAGCAGTTTTGCCTGCCCATCATTTGTGCTACTGTAGTTAAGTGCTTGCTTTTATCCCACAGAAAATGTTGGCTTCTTACAAATTCATCTTCAGGAAATTACAACCTAAATCAAGCTCAACGACTGCATAAGCAAAAAACCATTCAAGTTCCCCGAGCCCATGGGCAGCTTTTCCACAGCCCATCCCTGCCCATTTTGGCAAACTGTGAACAGCAGAGAGAGGAACCAGCCCTCTCCCTCTTCAGGAGGGCTTGGGGCCTCAGGCACATCACACCGTGTAAAATCTGGTTAAGACAAATATCGAGAGCAGCCTTGAAAGCAAAAAGGAGTCAAAGCAGGTCAGACAGCCGCCAGAGGGAGTTTGGGAAGGGGGGGAGAGCCTGACTCACCAGCTCTGCCTGTTGGCATCACAGCGAGTTTCCAGGGAGCGTCAGGCTTCCCGAGTCCTGGACACCGAGCCCTACCTCACCTCCTGGTGGCTGCAAGCCTAAGCTGTAGGCTAGTCTCTAAAGGTCCAGGACCCCCGAACGTGGGGCCTGTTCCCTAGAAATGATGCTGAAGGGCCCCTTCCCTCCCCCAGGACAGTGATGTAACTAGAGCAGGAAGATGCAGTGGCCCCTGCGGAGACCCTGAGGGTCGGCCTGAGGTGGGTTCAGCCATGAAGGGTGGAGGTCAGGCCCAGGGGAGGAGAGGTTACATCACTTGTGCAAGTTTACACAGGTAGCCCAAGAGAACCCTGGGATTCACATCTAGGACAGCCAGTTCCGGACACAAGCACCTCACCTGTTCCTGCCTCTCCCCTCTCTGAGCGGGGAGAGGACAGCACATGCTCATCCAAGGGCTCAGTGGCAAAGAGAGGAATCCTGAAGGGGGGGTGAGAGGCGCAGGCACTCTATGGTAGTGCCAGGTGAGGTGCCAGCCCTGGATCTCACGCTCTGGACAGAGTCTAAAGGTCTTATCGGACACAAACCATGCGGAAGGAGGCTGGTAGGCAGGGAAACACTTGGGACTCCCCATCTCCAACGCCCAGGGCTTCTGAGGCCTCTCCCCTCTCAACACGAACTCCCCCGCCCGTACGCAGAACACACCCACCCTTACGACATACAGCCCTGCACCCACTTCCACTGTCATCTGCTTATGTGTGCCACCGTCACTGAGACAGAGAGGAAACTCTGCAATTTATCCTGATACCAGCCAAGGAAGGAAGCTAAGTCCGTTCCGGGCCACTCACCTAGAGGAGAAGCCGGTCGTCCAAGCGTAGCGCCTACCCCCTACCCCGCCGCGGGGCCCAGAATCCCATGCTCTGCACCTGAGCGGGTGAAACCCTGCTTCTCGGGAGAAGCCTGTGTGCCTTCCCAAACTTCTACCTCAGCAGCCATAGCTCTGGAATTTCCCACAGCTACGCGCAGGGAAAGCTGCCTTTGCTCTGGTATTGGGAGGCTGGCTCCCAGGGGCTGCTAATTACGTATGGAAATGACCTTGCGTGCGTGGGTTGCGTCTCGCAGCTGAATTGCTTTGAGAGGTCATAGTTCTCCATCTCCAGGGTCATTAATTTCAATTGCCTCATTGCCACCGACCTGTGCAGCCAGTACATTCTTCGAGTCCCCTCGGGGGAGGGGCGGGGGGTGGAAAAGGCACAATTCGGGATCCAATGAGCCCAGGGTTTGGGTGATGTTCAGAGAGAGAATATTTTGACGCCTGACTTCCTTATTTGGTCAAATGAAGATGATAGCCCCCACCCTACCTTATTAATTTGAGGTTTAGTGAGGTAACATATTCAAAGTACCTGATAATTACAACTACCATCCTGTCATCCACTGTGAGAGGTGCTTTCAGGTCTGTTTTCTCACTTGATCCCCACCACATTCTGTGAGAAAGAAAATATTATCCACAGTACACAGAAGAGGAATGTCAGGGAAATATGTGACTTGATTAATGTCAGGCAGCTGGAGGAGGAAGCCAAAATCAAACCCAGGTGGGGATGACTCCAAAATTTGCGCATTTATCCAAAACAATGCTTCCTACCACGCTGGCACTCCATGGTAGGCACACAGCAAACTTTGGTTCCCTGCTTTATTTCCATACTTGAGTCTTTCCAAAAGCACAGTTTGGTCACTCTCAACAAAACATATGGCAGCCTAGCCCTATGAATTGGGAGATTGGGATTGACGTATATACACTAATATGTATAAAACAGATAACGAATGAGAACCTGCTGTATAAAAAATAAATAAAATAAAATTCAAAACAAACAAACACACACAAAAAAACATATGGCAGCCTGACTCATCAAATGCTTCCCCGGTCACTAAGGGACTGAGGTGTTCTGGGTGCCACGCTCCATTCAGACTTGTCACTAGACAAACGGAACCATCTCTTAGAAGGCAGCATCCCCTGCCCGAGGATGGGGAGCGTTAAGGATGACCCAATGAAAGACTAAATTGCCAGTTACCTGCTCAGGTGCAGGTGGAGCCCTAGGCCTTGGAAGGCAACTCCTTTCTCTTTCCAGGAGATTCTCTTTCTCTTAATTAGCAGTTAGGCTGCAACTTAGCACCAGCAGGCAGGGCTTGAGGAAAGACTAAGGAAGGGCGAGGAAAGACAAAGACAGCACTTTGGATGTGTTGATGCAGAGCAAGAGAAGGAGAGTTAATTTGAGGATGTTCCCTTCCATGGGCACTGGAGTTGGGGAAGGGACAGCAGTGGTGCCTTGAAGGGTTTAAGAGCAAGAGTTGTTTTTGTTTTGTTTTGTTTTACGTTTGTTAACTTAATTTTTTCATTTTAATTTTTTTTAATTTTTGAAGGTTACTTTCCATTTACAGTTACTACAAAATATTGGCTATATTCCCCATGTTGTGCAATACATCCTGGAGCCTATCTTACACCCAATAGTTTGTATCTCCCACTCCCCTACCCCTATATTGCCCCTCCTCCCACCACTGGTAACCACTAGTTTGTTCTCTATATCTGTGAGTCTGTTTCTTTTTTGTTATATTCACTAGTTTGTTATATTTTTTTAGATTCCACATATAAGAGATATCATACAGTATGTGTCTTTCTTTGTCCGACTTATGTCACTTAGCATAATGCCCTCCAAGTCCATCCATGTTGCTGCAAATGGCAAAATTTCATTCTTTTTTATGCTGAGTAGTATTCCATTGTATATATTGGTGTGTGTGTGTGTGTGTGTGTATATCTCACACCTTCTTCAGCCATTGATCTGTTGGTAGACACTTAGGCTACTTCCACATCTTGGCAATTATAAATAACACTGCTATGAACATTGGGGTGCATATATCTATTTGTATCAGTGTTTGGGTTTCTTTTTGGCTATGTACCTAGGAGTGGAATTGCTGGGTCATATGGTAGCTCTATTTTTAGTTTTTTGAGAAACTTCCGTGATGTTTTCCACAGTGGCTGCACCAATTTACATTAAAAAAAAAGAGCAAGTTTTAAAAGCGGTTATTTAGGGAGGCTCTTTGGGTAACCATAGCAATGAAAGTACAGGACAACAAGTCTCATCTTTGTGCCTGTGTTCAGGACTTCCACCATCACAGAAAACATTTAGATCATATTAAGCTCCTTGGGAAGGACTTTGGGTTTTAACCGATTCACATGCTAGGACCCTTGTTTAGTTCAAAAGTGTCAGGAAGGCTCAGTGGGCCATACCACTGACAGTTTCCCCTGCCATCTTCATCACCCCCAAAGTGGAGGGGAATGACGCAGCACTTACGGCCTGATAGCTCCCCTTCTCACTCACTGGCTTACGGGAAGCTCTAGTCAACAACCTGTTCCTTCAAGTCACTTACTTTCTCCGTAAGTGTCTCCCAAGCATGACCTGCCCCAGGTAATGAGCCATGTTTTCCAAAAGGTAAACACGTTATTTTCTCAAATTATGATCACTTACTTCCAGCACTGGGTATTGAACCCCACATATCCCCTCACCATGAACACATCACATTCTGTACAGTTTCTCCCATGAGTAGTGCCTCTGCAGGCACAAATGGTGGGAACACTGGGAGATAAAATCTTACCTCTGAGGAGGAGAGGGATGGAGTGCCCAAAAGAACCTGTAGTGAGTCTAGGCTCACTTACAGGGAGAGCAGACAGCCCACTAATTAGAGAGACCGTCAAGACACTTTGCACACCTCCGATGGGCAAGAAATGGATTCCTACCCACTGTACACTGCTTACGGGAAAGTGCTCATGGCTTCCCTCACCCACTCATTCAACAATAGGCTTTGTAAACTTATTTTGTTTAAATGCAGATAATAATCACACTCATGCCTCTTGTCTTCTCTTGTGTCTGATCTTGGAACCAACTGTTCAGTGCCTTTTTAATTTTAGCATCCCTAACTAGGAAAAGAGTGACTTTTCACTAACATAAAGACAGTGCAAAATTCTCTTAATTGAGGAGAAGAGATACAGGAAACAATCCATCTATACTAGATTTTCATATAAATTGAGAGACCAGAGAAAGGCTACTATAATTCTGGTTGTAAGCTATTTCTGAGGAAACAGTTTATTTTGGTTGTGGACAGCAGTTAAGAGGTATAGAAAATCCCTTTGCAGAGTTCCAACCAATTATTTTATTCATTCAAAAAAAAAATTGGGGGATTCCTCTTAAAAGCTTCTAGCCTAGCGGACAAAATAAGCTGCTTGTAAAATATCAATTCGATAAGCAGAATTGCCTTTTAATAAATGGTGGCCATTGTATGAGAAAATAAATTTGGAAGGTATATTCAATCATTGAGTAAATCTGCTTAGAGCAGTATGCCAGCTCAAAGTTCATTTGTTTACACAGTGAATTCCTTTTTGATACCCTTACCTCAGCAAGTGGTTTGGAGGAGGCATGTACTCAGTTCTTTCCTTTTATAAATAGCAAAGCTACTTGGAACTCCAAAAGGGGAAATGAATTGATACCAGGGAAATATTGCAGAAAGAGCATGGCTCAGACTCGGACAGACCTGAGTCACAACCCAACTCTGTCACTCACCTAGTTGAGCGAATTTATGCAAAATTGTTCATCTCTCTGAGCCTTGGTTTCTCATTCACAAAAGGGGCTGTTGTCTGGCTTAAACATTACATATTACAGATACGTACAGTATTTGTAATACGGTAGGTGTCGGTGAATGGGAGCTCGTGTGATTGCTACATCACTACTCTACTTGGGTGTGTTGGCCAAGACTTCACTTTGCATACATTTTTTTTAGCAGCCTGACTATGGTCAGGGCCCAAACTGCAGGGAAAAACTAAAAGGATCAACTCTTAATTCCTTGTTCTTCGGACAGCATGCAGGCTGAGGGAAACTAAACATTTGCGAGTGTGTTGGATCCACATTTTACGATCCATCTTTTTGCAGGAGTGCCAGCCTACAGGGGTGCCAGAGCAGCATTTCATAGCATCTGCACAAACCACACAGAAGAACACTAGCACCTGAGAATGAAAAAGCAATAGGATCAGGAAGGATGAGTCTCGTCAATCAGAAAAGCCTGTGGGGGAGGAAAAGTGGAAATCACTAAGAGGACGAGATAGAGAAGCAGTAGCCCCAGACACCTCCAGGCTCTGGAAACAGAACTCTGCTTTGAGCTGCGTGATGTTCACTCTGCCTTTGTAACTTCTAATGGAAAGGAAAAACAGTGTTCCATCTGCCAGATGTCTCCATTTTCACAAGCTTCATCCACTTACTCATTTATCTCCATTAGCACAGGAGGTCTCCCAAGACTCAGTTTAACAAACTGGCTCCCCAAGACGGTTGGTGCTCTTTGGACCCATCCCCAAAGGCAGAGAATCCTGAGGTTTTTAGTTAAAATCAAGTATTGCCCTTCTAGGGAATAAACTCATCGTGTAGACGTGTGTGTGTGTGGCAAAGTGTATTGTATGTAACATAAAATTTACTATTTTAACCATTATTAGTGTACAGTTTTACAGCATTAATTACATTCACATCGTAGTGCAACCCTTATCACTATCCATCACCAGAACTTTTTCATCTTCCCCAGCTGAAACTCTGCACCCATTAAGCAATAACTCCCCACTTCTCTGCTTCCCCCAGCTCCTGGCAACCTCCATTTTACATTCTGTCCCTTTGAAGTTGACTACTCTAGGTATGGTGTATAAATGGAATCATGCAATATTTGTCATTTTGTGACTGGGTTATTTCACTTAGCACATGTCTTCAAGTTTCATCATTGTTGCGGCATGTGTCAGAATTTCCTTCCTTTTTAAGGCTAAATAATTGTGTAGACTTTTAAGTGAAGATATTGCAGGCTCAGTTGATGGCCTCATATTCTGAACTTTGCTATAAAACTTCACACTTCATGAGGCCTTAAAAACTGAATTATTTCATCAGTATATAACTGGTTGAAAGTGTTACTGTGCATTTATTGTAGCTGGTGGAAACTAATAAATATATGGCTTTCTTTTCATGAAAACTGTCTGCACACAGTGGTATCTTAAGTTGGAAACTAGTTGTTGGCATCCTTGCAAAGAGATAGTATTATTTGATTAGCACTTCTGCTTGTGGAAACATTCAGGAAAGTCACATTCTATGAGACCTGGCATCTGAGTGATAAGAGGTCTACAAATAATTCAGTAACACAAGGTTGCTCACTGAAATAACCAGATCAAAGACCAAATGGCTGATTTCTCATCCAATGTCCCTCTTATTTTCTCTTACTAACCACCCTTGCTAAAAAGCTGTTTTAAACTCACATCATAATCTACTTATGTGTTTATTAGTTTACTGGGCTTATATATTTATTTGCTTAAATATTACTGACTCTAATCAGTAAAAGAAATATTACAAGGTACCAAAGAAAGCAAAGCATTTTAGCTGGAGACATGAAGCTCTTCTAGCCATGTAAGCCTAAAAAATATTGCTGTGAGTCTCAACCATGTTTGGTAGCTACGGAGGATGTAATCAATGTTTACCTATTCTGGGTGATTTCATAAAGTTTATTTATAACTTAGACTTGTTAACACAAACACATTCTGCAATGTCATCAAGAGGTGGAACAGGCGGGCTAAGGCACTTACTTGTGCTTGTAAACTTCTAAATTTACAAGTATTAATTTTTAAGATGTGTCTTCAACTGCTGAGACATCATTCCTCCCCACGAGACCCTACTGCCTCAGTGTCCTTTGAACTATTATAAGATGAGATGAGAAAGAAACTAAAAGGGGGGTGAAAAAATTTTGATGACAGGAGAAAGATAATTTGGACATGATAATAATGGATGAAGACACCAGAAGGGAGAGCTTGGAGGCTGAGGTGGAGAACAAAAATATTGACCCCGGAGTCTGTGCTAAAGTGATTTTTCCTAAGAATTTTGTATATCACGCCTGTCATAAACATTCAGCTTCATTGTGCAATGAAAACAGATGACAAGAGTTTACTGCTCCAACAACCCAAAAAAAAGCAACTTGACTACGTCCTTGGAATCTGGTTTCTTTGCTTTCAAATGTGCAGTGGAACTCTTGTGCCTGCAAGGGCTGGGGGCAGTTGTTTATGTAACTCATTGGACGTCTACATAAATATGAAAAACGGGACAGGTTTCTCTATTCTCATCTGTCCTAAAGCCAGAGTTGGCTCTCAAGTTAAGAGGCATGCAGACTGGAGAGAGATGCACCGTTTAGCTGTCTTATGCTGATTCTCTTACATAAGCTTCTAGGTTATGAGATTTTCTCCATTTTGTTTCCAAATGGTAGGAGGAAAAGACATGTTTTAAGAGTCACTTATCAGGGAAGAAAAATGCTTCCGAAGGTTTTAGGTTGGGGAGAACTTTTATAGATCCGAGGATGGTGGGAGATGTGAAGAAAGGACTAAAGACAGACTGGTGGAGAAATATCCTGAGGAAAGATTAAGAGCATTAGGTGGAGAGAATAGCCAAGAAAAAAGATTAACTTCCTCAGAGACAGACGACTGGTGAACATTCAAGAAGATAGGAATTTTGACATTGAAAAAAAGGATGCTGGGGAAACAGTACCTTATCAGAAAATTAGGTAGTGAGGTCATATTCTGAGAAAGAATGGGGAAAGAATGGTGGGACTGAGTCTTGGGAAGGTTGGACCAGCCCAAATGAGGAATGCAAGAGGGAACTAAACAGATGAATGAAGGGATGACCAAGCAGCCTAGGGCACCACCTGGGTAAGCTAGACTCATAATGGGGCATAAGAAGGTTGTGTCTGGAGTGGGTACTTGAAATCTCAGAGATGGGGCAATTCCAAGTGATGATTATATCTAAGGTGGCACTTTGTCAGCACCAACAGAAGCCATAATAGTTGAGCAGATCAAGGAAGTGCAAGGCCAAGCTGTCAGTGCCACCTACTGGCTTACGGAAGCCAATGAGGAGCAAATCAGATACAGAGGAGAGTTCAAAATGTTCACAGTAATAACTGAATAACCCTTGCTTGACCTAGCCATGCATCATCTGTAATTACAAAGGAGACTTCGGGTGTAGGTGTGGGATAACTTGCAGAGCCATCTAAATAGCACTTGATTTAGCAGACCAAGGTATATTTAGTCTAAAATCCTACCCTAGCATTGACTCTAATATATCATGAAGATTACAGTGGACAGCTATCAGGAGTTGGGAGACCCAAACCACTGTCTCAGTTCCTATAGGCATGGACGCCAAGGCAAAGGAATGGTCTTTGCCTCTAGGTCTAGCAGAGTCCAGCGTATGCCCTTGTTCTTTGTTTCAGACTTTAACCTAGACTGTCCAAGAGGTCAAAGACATGTGGCCAGCATTTGCATTATATCTCTTAAAAATCGTTCTACTCAAAAATCTTTGAGAAGCCAAGAACAGGGCCTATTTAATTTCTATATCTCTAAATCTCACCTAGTACCTGGCATATAGATGTTCAGAAAATATCATGGAATGAATGAGTGAACGAATGAGTGAGTGAGCTGTGCTATGATCCTACATTTCTCTAGAATACACTTTCTTTGGGTTTAGGAGCCTCTGTAACCGTCTCCCATTCCTGTTCCACTCAGCACACACCTTGTGAAAGACATATAGCTGTCATCTAACTCTGTAAACACAAATTGTTTTCGTCAGCCATGTAGGCATGATCTACTTCTTCCTACTTGGTCCACCCTGGATCCTCTGCTCTTTATCTGGCTGATGCCTGGACTGATGACTGCTCCGTTGGTTGTGCCTTGCACAACAAAAGTGGAAGAGATTTCAGCAAGGGCAACAATTAAGAGGGGAATGGGGGAGTCTGAAAAAAATAAAAAAAGAAGGCTGCAGAACTATAATGCCTGTTTTGAGTGAGACAGTCGCATCTTGATGTCACCACTCCTACTAGACAGAAGCCCCAGGTTTTTTCTGCCTCAGGACTGCTGATTACCAAGAGTACACCTAGTCCATTCTAACGCCTTTGCGTGATTAGTAGAAGGAGCCCCTTACAGAGGCAGAGGCTGTCCAGCTTGGTGGGATGAACATGGAGGGGGGGGGACTTCCACCTCCACTTGACCATTTGAGAAGGCACCTTGCACAGTGAACAACCTGCACATTTACATTCTTTGCCCCCTCTTGTTCCTCACTCTTTAGGGGCTAGGACTTCTGGGAGTCACTCCTGGGCTAAGAACCACAGTCCCATTCTGAAGGTTATGTATCAGATTTCTGGTCCACACTGTACCTTGGCAACTATTAGAAGGCACAGAAGAACAGAGTCCAAGATGTGCAGCGTGTTGCCACTGTTTGTTAGATGCTTGCATTGCTCTGAGTATGTACTTTTCCCCATTAGTTGACAAAACCAATAGAATAACTCTCTGTGAAAGGCTTTTTCTGCCATGTAAGGGCAAATTCTGGTTTCCTCTTCATTTTCACTTTTGTGGTTTAGTGCTAGCAAGTGGAAGATTTATGTAGGTAAGGTTTACCTTACCCAACTCTGCTAGTTCAGTAAAGCTATGGAAAAAGGCAGAGGGGTAGACTTCCCTACACTCCTCACCAGTCAGGTCCAAGTTTCCGGGGCTTTTTGCAAGGCAACTACAATAAATCAGGCAGTGAACCTCGGAGTCTGCGTAACACCCCTCGATCAAACCGAGGGTCTTGCTCCCTCACTCTTCTGGCTGGATCTCAGATGAACAATGTTCAGACAGGCTTAGGGGCTGTGAAAGTTGGGGCTGATGTGGGAGGCAAGTGAAGGTTGTGACTCTACTGAAATCTGAACCTATATTTTCTGGGCACGATCAGTTTCCAGATCACACAAAGTGGCTCTTTGAATCAGACTGAAGACACTTTTTGACTTTTTTCTTTTTAAGACAATGTCAGAAGAGGATGACTGTAGTGTCAATAGAGGGTTGAATTCAATGAATAGACACCCATCATGAGGTTGTCGCCTGCAATGAGGTTGGCCTCTCTCCACCACCTTTGCCGTGGGAGAAATTTTTTAAATGTCCACAAGTTCATGAGGCTCAACTTGCTTCATGGAAAGTTCATGTGGAAAGGCCTCATCTTGGTCTTTCCTTGGGAGAGATAAACTTTCTAAGTCAATGAAGAATTCACTGGCTATCTCTTTATGGTTACTCTTTCAGGGTGAGATGCAGCTCACATCTGTCCAATGTCAGCCAAGATTCAATTCCCATTTTTGACTAGTAACCACAATCCCCCCCCAGAGCGGTGGGACAAGATCTGGGTGGGTCCTGCCCGTGGCTTGACTTCAACCAAGATTATAACTGGGCTCGTCATGGGCCAGGAGCCCTCAGGTTTTAACAGGAACATCAGTAGGTGCTCAGTAAAGGGGTCTTATGGGGCGCCCGGCCCCCCACCCCAGCCTCTCCCTACTTATAAAATCTGTAACACATGTTGACTAGATCCAAAATTATGTCATGCCTCATAACTTTTTGAGGTTCCAACTTCCAGGGCCCTTGGGAGAAGAGCAGACTGGCTGCTGAAGCCATTCAAGGTCTCTTCTCTCTGTGTTGTCTCCATCGCTTTTGGGCAGCCACAGAGGGAGCTGGCTGCTCTCAGACTGACAGCCCAGACAGCACTGCCATGCAGAAATGTGATAAACAACTAGATTTTGTTCCCCAGGAGAATACGTCGATGAGCACGGCCTCTGCCAGATCTGTGAAGCCTTGTGTGCCAAGTGCTGGGGGCCAACCCAGGAAGACTGCACTGGCTGCCCCAGCACAAGGTGAGTGACCTTTCTTGTATCTCCTGGGGTTGGGAGTTCATGAGATGCAGGAGGGAGAGAGGAGGTGCTTACCACCTAGAAGCACCCCTTGGGCCTACAGGAAAAAGAATCAAACTCCTTCCCCTGACACAGAAACCTGCTGTGGTCTGGCCCAATGTCAGAGGTCTGTAGTGTCCTCCCCCTATGATGCCCCGTAACCACTGTGAGAATCGGTTCCCTGGACACTACAGGGGCTTTCTCATCAGTGAAGGTGGTGGTGGCTTTGATGCCTAGAATCTCATCCCTTTCTGCACACCCATCCCTCAACCATCATCTCCATCTGCTAATAAAATATCTACCCCTATTTCTAGAGTTAGTTCAAGGGTGAACTGTCCTATGAAAGCATTTTTTACCTCTTTCCAATAGAATTAACCTCACCATCTTTATGTTCCCCTGTGCTCTGTACAAACTTCCATAAGTGCACCTGTGACATTTTCAGACATTGACTTACAAATCTACTTGTTAGACAGTAGCCCCTTGAAATACTCATCTTTGTACCTCCATTACCTATCACAGTGCTAAGAAAACAGTAGGCACTGAATCAGTGTTTGATAACTGAATGAATGAGGAAATAGTAAGTATCCGAATGGGATGAGCATCTTTGCTAATACATTGAGAATTTATAATGAAGAGAGTTGGGAGCCCGTTGCATTTTTAATCAACACTCCTCTGATTCTAGCACTTAATATTTGTTGGCTTCATCTTCTCTGATAAATGCGTAGGAAGCAAGGTTTCTCCCAAGACCAGTATAATGAGGCTGCTTCAGCGGCAGGTGAGTCTCTAGGATGGACGTTCCCTCTGCCTTGAACAACAGTCATTTCACCTAATTCTTTATCAGGACTGTAATACCCTGAGTAGGAACTGTGGTGTATTTGTCTCCTTATTCCCCTACAGTGATCAACACATAGTAGTAGTTCAATAAATGTACGTGTTATTGAACTTGATGAAGTGTGTAATTAATATCATGAGCTTGGTTCTCCAAATAGCTCCCTCAGAAAGAGAAAGAGAGAGAGTGAGAGGAGGGAAGGAGGAAAGGAAGGAAACACAAAAGAACAGTCTTATTAAGAATTCTTAATGCTGTGATAACATTTTCTAAGTGTCTCTTTAAGATACCTATGCCTCTTGAGTTTGCTTTAAGCCAGCTTCAAGGCATGCTATTAGATACAGACAACATTTTGAAAATAGGTCCTTTTGCTCCTCTAACTCCTCACATCAACAATCAAATGCCATTGTGTGTTTGGACATCTTTGAACCAAGGGAACTTTTTAGCATTTGTTTAATAGGGCAGCTACCATCGTCCAGTGTACATTGTGGAAGTTATGATTGTCCCAGCCTCACCAGAAGTGAGAAAAAAATTCAACTACCATCAGTGGCCATTTTTTTAAGAATCGAAGCTCATTGGTACAAGAAGATCAGAGGTACACCTCCTGCGCCACTTGAATAGTTTGGCTTTAGCAACCTGTTCTTTAGCTTTTGAAGATAGAAAAGCATGTGTATAGATCTCAAACCAGGTGTCCTCCTGGAAATCCTATTGCTCAAGAACAATTTTCTTCTCATCTCCCTGAGCGCTCCATTTTTTTCCCCATTTCTCTTCCTTGATGTCAGTTACTTGCAGATACATCCAAGAAAGGGCACCGCATCATGGCAATGAACTAGCTGACTTTTCTTATCTGCATTTTCCAGAAAGGGGTTAGAAGATGAGGAGAAAGAAATTATTTTGAAAGATGGTGTCGTTGACTTATTTGTCCTCAAAGGGCAGCCACGTATTTTCCTTAAGGTTTTTCCGAAGTATTTCCTTGAGTGGAATCAGGTCTACTCAAGACGGTCTTGAGCACCTGCTTTATGTCCAGCTCAGAGTTAGGTGCAAATCCATGGATTTTTATAGGTGGTTCAGGAGGTCAAAGTCAAGGGCTGGTGAAGCACTCAGGGACCAGAACACTGGGGGAGCTTTAACACCCTAGGCCTGAAGCAAACCCTGTAGCCATAGAAGGGATGCCTGATAGAAACTGGAGCTGGAGGGAACATAGCCACTCCAGAATCATGGGAGGAGGAAGCCAGGTTGTGGCTCCAGTGGAATAAATACCCCAGTCTCTCTCTCCCCCCACCCTCAGATCTCCTACTGGTGTTTCCCTGTCTGAAACACCTGGATGCCAATGGGGAACACCATTTACAAGTGAGGGAAGTGAGCTTGGGGACATGGTCTCTAGTGGGCACTTCCAAGACATAGCAGGTCAGAGAATGGCAGAAAATGGATCTGGGGTGGGGGTAAGGGGTAAGGTGAGGCAAACAGAATAAACTATTGGTCACTCTGAGTTTCTTCCTATTCTTAAGCTTTTGGGGTATCTCCAGTCCTGGCACAATAAAGGTCATCCCTAAAGGAGTTTTTATCTGGGAAAGGAATGTTAACCTTTAACTTAGAGGTTTTCTTCAAAACAATATGAGAGGGAAGTAAATCACTGGGGATGTAGATGAAATAAGATTGGCCATGTGTTGACAATTATTGAAGCTGAGTGATGAGTACATGGGGGGGCTCTGTTATGTCTTGTTTATTTTATATATGTTTAAAATTGCCATAATAAAATTTGAAAAAATAATTTAACTCTGAAGTTGTTTTAAAGGAAGTTGAAACTTGAAGAGCTCTCTCTTCATCTTCTAGCTTTCCCTCTACATTTCTATAAACCTTTGGGTTTACCTAGCTCCTTCAAGATGATTAAAAAGTTGGGGAAAGCAAGTATCGTCTTTGCCACCTCTATTTAACACATCTAGCTCTGTAATGCCGTGGTCCTCACTGCATGAGCTAATTTCCCAACCCAGTCCTGAAGGAACTGCGGAGTCTCTGAACTAATTAAAAGCATGTAAAAGTTTTTTGACCCACCCTCAAATGTTTTATTTGATCTGTTTCAAGAATTCAGGAAAAAAAAATCCTTTGCGGGATTTCATTCTGTTACAACGTTAACGTGCCAAGAAATTACAGTAAATGCCCTTGTGATGGCTTTAGTTAGACCAAACCAACAAACAGCGCAGAGGACCAGCTAACTCTGACTTGCAACTCTTCTTTTCCAGTTCACATCTCTCTCTCTCTCTCTCTCTCTCTCTCTCTCTCTCACACACACACACACACACACACACACACACACACACCCTGGGGCTTCTGGAAAATTTAGTTCCAATGTTGAGAACTTCACCTCTGCCCAGCTCTTCAGCACTTGGTTTTGCCACCTTCTTCCTTTCCATAAGCCTGTTGGACCTGGAATGGTTCACAGCTTATGAAAAGGCCAAGAACGTACGTGACTTGGGAAGAGAAGGGCTTCCCCTGCAGAGATGAGCTTGCCTGAGTGTCCTAGAAATCCACAAATCTGGTGGTCCCAGAGATGGCTTGAGCTCGCTTTAAAGAAAATTTTCATCAGCCCCATGGAGCCCAAAACAACATATCTCTTCTCCTCCACTAGGGGAGATTTGTTGGTGGTGGTAGAAATCTGTGTCACTTGAAATGGGACTTTTCTTCAAGTTCCTTAGCAATTGTTCTTGAGCGGGATGGGGAGGTTGCAAGAGATGATGTAATTCAGTGCCTTCACTCAAGCACAACTGTTGTCCTTATCATTCAATCTTTATAAAGAATCATGTTCTTACAAAAACTGGGTATGTCACCTGTGCTTTCTTCAGGGTAGAGACAGAGGGAGGTGGTTTGAAGCACAATTATTTGCTTGGTACTTTCTTAAAATAAGCTCTCAAGTAAGAAAGACAGCCCCTTCCCTACATGAACATGGCAGCGCTACACCATCTGCTTCACCTCCGTACCCACCCAAGTTCGCGAAGGGTTTTAAATGGTTCCAACCATTGACAGTATTAGGTCACCTCTCTCAAGAGAAATAATTGCCCCAAACCAATCTGTCATCTCTTCCTATAAAGAACAAAATGATGATGTACTTTCCATCTCTTTTTCAACTTAATTTAGCAAGAAAATGAACCTTCACAAATAAACATGCCCCATTCTCGTTTTCAGTGGAGAACAGACTAGTTCACTTGTTTAAAAACCTCAGAAAGCTCTTACATAGTTTTTTCTTAAAGGGAGGTTTTTGTTTTGTTTCCGTTTTTGTAACTAGCCACAACCAAATTATTCCTTGACAAATCTTCTAGCTAAAAAACCAGGGTGGGACCAGGATATTCCCAGCTGGCATTAGTGCCATCAGCTAAAAGTCTGGAGCACAGTCTTCTCATTACGGGTCATGGTGCAGGAGAGCTGTTTTGACTTGGACAACCAGCTGTGTGTGCATGTCTGTTTAGGGCTGGGATTCCACACTCTGCAGTAGGCCAAAAGGATTGTTGACACCAGTGACGCTGGGTACAGTGACCAGAGCCTGAGGGGCTGAGGATCCAAGAACGAGGTGTCCTTCTTGTATGCTTGGCCTTAATCCCATTCTGTTTCCAAACAGATGCAAATGACACAGACTTTCAGGGACGAGATGGAAGACTGCAACTGCAGCAACACATGTTCAAGATGCTTTGTCCCCACCCCAATTTCCTCCAAACCTGGTATTGAAATGCCAATCCTCCATTTAGGGCTGATTCTAGCTATAGAAACAGAGGGATTTAGACAAATTAAATACCACCCCAGGAATGAGTTGCTCAAGACCTACACCTGGCCTTCTGTGTGACATCCAGACTGGGGAGAGAGAGAGAGAAAAAGCCTAGCTTTGTTTGCAGGCCCTCAGTTCTCCCAGATCTGGATGTCACCATCACACCCTTGGAGGCATCACACCCTCACGACTGACACAGTAACTACTGCTCTAAGGGAGCTCTCTGAGATGCCAGTTTGGCACCACCTGTATTACTTAGGTAGGAATCATTTAGCAAATTCCATAGTAACCCAGACTACCACTGAGAAGCTCTCCAAGTATGCTCTCTAGACCAGCACCATGAACATAATCTAGGAACTTGTGAAAAATACAGAATCTCGGCTCTCTCCTCCCCACAGAAACTCTGAGGGTGGAGCTCCCCATCTCACTTCATCCATTCACATGACCCATCTGACTCTTGCACTTAGACATTGTGGATTTTCTTCTGAGGAAAATTCTTGGACAGAATTTACTTCATCACATTTGCTCTTGGGATTTCTTCCAAGGGAAAGAAGAAGCAAAACTTTGAAAACATTAACCATCACATTATGGTGTGTATATATATATAGTATGTGTATAAAACCAAAGGTTTTAGAAGCCCACATGCTAACTTATCTGCAGTGCCCTTGTAGGTGATGGCAAACATGGTCAGAAAACAGAGACTGTGGTACCCTATACATCAGGAAATACTTGCAAAAATGACAGAGTTCAACTACGTATAGAATAGATACCTAATAAGAACCTACTGTATAGCACAGGGAACTCTATTCAATACTCTGTAATCACCTGTATGGGAATAGAATTTTAAAAAGAGTGGATATGTGTGTATGTATAACTGACTCACTTTGCTGTACAGCAGAAACTAATACAACATTGTAAATCAACTATACTCCAATAAAAAAATTAATTTTAAAAAAGGAATCAGAATTCATGGATCACTTGCCATGTGTGTAGGTCAAGTTTATAAGTAGCACCTAAACTACAGGATGGTGCTTCTTTGGGAGCCCTTGGACTTGACATTCCCATTGCAAAGTGTGGGCATGCTGATAACTAAAGAAAGAATATCTACTCCAAGGCCTCTGGATTCAAAAACCCATCTAGTGTCTTCAAAGTTCAAAGACCTCCATCTGAGTGTTGGCTGGGTTTGGCTGGAGCCTACAGTGTGGGTTTAATCCCTGCGGTACTGATTAATTTGTTTGAAACCAGAATCAAGATTACATCCCCAGCCAGTTCCTGGCATGCCTACTGTTGGGTCCAAATCTCTGGCCAAGGATGGGTACATGACCAATATTCCCCATGTTCTAAGATGATCAGTCCCAGGCATCACCCTTGTTTCTCAAACAATGAAACCAAGAATGTGCAGCGAAACACAAACACCACATGTTCTAGTACTTAACACCATTCCATAAAGTCACCCTTACAAACTCTAAAAGTCTGGTTTCTTCTAGGATTTTTGATGATGGTCGCTGCGTTTTGAACTGTCCCTCGGGCAAATTTGAATTTAAGAACCAATGCCATCCATGCCACTCCACCTGCCAAGAATGCCAAGGAGATGAGCCCTCCAACTGCACTTCCTGTGGAGTAGGTGAGGGAGTCTGGTTGCTTGCTTTTTCTTCCTGCTGCAAACCTGCTCGCCCACTGGACATTATTTGGTTTGACTAAAAAGCTTCATCTCTGGGGACAAGGGGGTGAGATTAGACAGCTGTCTGTTCATTAAAGAGTATGTACAACCTTGAAGTTTCTGTTTGCTGTCAGGACACAAGTTCAAATTGTTGGAGACACAGACCCGCGGCCCCTGAGGAGATGAGAGAGAAACTAAGAGATGTCTTTCCAGAGAAGAGGAAAGAAAGGGCATGCAAACACAATGACAGACATGAGCTAGACAAAACTAAGACTCATTGAGGTGAAAGTGAAAAGCTAGGAAATTAAGGCAGACATATTTGGTATTTAAGAGAAATAGCGTAATAGAGGTTGGGTCAGGGTCTCCTCAGCCCTGAGCTATGCCATTTAGAAGTTGTCAGAGCCCTGTGGGAACAGAGTAATCTTTTCCAAACACAAATGTGACCTTTTCTTTCCCAGCCTTAGCAATGCTAAAGTTTCTGCTGTCATTAAATTATACTCCATGATCTCTCAAGTCCTCTGTAGTTTGACCCTTGACTCCTCTCCAGTCTCCCTACATATGTTGGCCCCCACTTTGACTTCATGGGGGACTAATTCATATCTTATTTGACCTACAGAACACTTTAAAATTTGAGCCAAATTGGGAAATTTCAAATAAAAACCTGGGTTTTTGGTTTCTCTTGAAAACTTGGAAGATCTTGCAACACTGCTCCATATGGCCCCCAAATGGTTGACTGGAGACCATCGGGGCTGCTCTCCATTTCATCACAGTCCTCACCCCTCCCAGCTGTCTCACTAATCTTGAGGCTCTCAGTTGCCACCATTCATGATATTTACACGTTTTTTCTAATAGGAGAGAATTATTTAGCTTCGTTCTTGCTTGTAATAAAACCAAGAAAAATGAAGAATAAATGAAGAGCATCGTGCATTTGCAGAAAAATGAGAGATAACACATTTCTTTGTATAAATTAAAATGATTTCTTTGTGTTTCATATGTAAACAAAGTATATCTGTCAAATTTTACCTCTAGCCTGCTTATTCTGTTCCCTTTCTCATCTGTAAGATGGTGATCATGGCTGCCTTCTTCTAGGATTATTATGAAAATGAAATGAGATAAAATAATAAAGCACTTAGAATGGCGTGGGGTGCATAGGAAGTACTCAATAAATATTAGCAATTATTATTATTATCACTACTATTACTACTGTTACTGTTTGTACCTGCTTGCTCCTACGAGCATTTCAGTCTCTCTAGCTGTTCAGACTTCACTTGAGATGTTCCGCAGCCACTGTCTACCTGATCTCTTTCTATTCATCCTTTAGGCCTCCATTTCAATGTCATTTCCTCAGTGAGGGCTGCCCTAACCTTCTTGTCTAGGCTAAGCCCCCTTCATGTGAGCACCCTTGGAGCCCAGCACTTCCCATTCACAGGCCTCCTCACCCTTGCTATCTACCTTGTCCATCAGACTCTGTGCCCTGTAAGAGCAGTCAATGGTTTCTACCTGTTTTCTGCCGTATTTCAAGCACGGCACAGAATCTGGCTTATAGAAGGCACACAGTAAATAGATGGATGGATGTATGGTTCAGTAGAAACAATATCGATCAGAAAACCTGGATTCTAGTCTCGGCTTTGTCACTAATAAACTAGAAGACACTAACCCAATCACCTCACCTCTTTAAGTCTCTCCATGTTTGTAAAAAGGAGGAGAATGGACAAGATGGCATCTAAATTCCCTTTCACATTTAAAACACACTAAATCTTCATATATATACACAACTAAGGAGTAGCTTAAACGCTAAACAAGTATCTAAAACGTTCTAAGCATCCTATGGCTGCTTGGACCAATCCACACATAAAATGCCCTGACATTTCTTCTGTGTTTTCTATTTCAAAGTCTGTGTTTAACCTGTTCCCTTAACAAAATGTATTGTGGTGCCAAGGGGGAGAGGAGGTAGGGGAGGGAAGGACTGGGAGTTTGGGATTAGCAGACGCAAACTATTATATGGGATGGATGAACAACAGTGTCCTACTACATAGCCCAGGGAACCATATTCAATATCCTGTGATGAACCATAATGGAAAAGAATATGAAATATACATATATATATGTATAGCTGAGTTACTTCTCTGTATAGCAGAAAAAAAGCACAGGTATTTTTTTTACATTTGTTAATATCACCACTGATCTCATCAGAAAAGTCTGAGGATTGGGGAGCTGTCAAGCTCACAAGCACATGCGATAAACACAACATTTAAATCAACTATACATCAATAATTTTTAAAAATGTATTGTGCCCCTCCCACGTATAAGTTACTCTACATAGGTACCATGGAAAATGCAGTAAATAATAGCATGATACTCACTTTCAAGGAGTTTTACAATCTAACAGAGGGGTGTGTCCTCATGTATTATAAAACAGGAAGATATTAGATAGAGACTGAATGAATGGTAGCAACCCTACTACAGGTCGCTACTTACAGCTGTAGCGAGAACAGGAGGCATCCTGAAGAGGGAAATGTTGAGCGGGTTCTGATTAGCAGGGTTTTCTGCCTGTTAAGACTGTACTATCCCAAGTCCACATATTAGTGCAGCTAATCCGTGAGGCAGTGCTGCAGAAGACAGATGATGGAATGGATGCAGTTCTATATCAATAAGCTTTATTCAAAGGCTGAAATTCCTCTGGCTAGGGAGTCCCACCTACACACATAAGCCTGTCCCATCTCTTTGTAGAAATTTCACCCCTTGCTTAATTGTAACTTTGTTAATGTTAGGTCTGAATCCTTTTGGAAAGGCAGATCTCCAGCTCTATTGGTGAAAATTCACTCTAAACTCTCTTCCAGGTTTATCCTCTACCAAACTGAGCCCGAAACTAACTTCTACCAATCATACGACAGCTTCAGTAAGCAAAATGTTGGAGTAAACTTCATAAAGTTTATTTTCAGAGTCCCTCAGCCTTTCTTTCATCCTTTCCAGCAATCCTGTTCCCTTCCTGCCTTTCAACCCTCAACCTTCCTTTCCTCCGGCAGACATCCAATGCCTTCACGTTGGTCCACCTTCTCTTCTAACAAAATCGGTTGCCAAGAAATCCTCTGGAAGCAGTTAATTACTCCTCAGTATAAATGAAAGCCAATCTGAACCTCTTTTGGAGTTCCTTGATTTTTAACTCTTGTCTCCTATTACCGCATGAACGGCTTTGTCACATAACAAAAATATCAGCACTTCTACTACAAGAACTGGCCTCTCCCCCCCATCATTACATGAACTTAAGTTCTGAGACTCTGGGCAAGTAGCCAAAAATTTACGCATGATATTCGAATCGCTGAGGTGTCCAGATAATCATTCAAAGCTAAGTGAGCTGCCATGCTATCAAGCTAGTAGAAACATCAAATCTCGGCATAATCCTGAACCAATCACGTGGGGAAAGCTGGCCATTGTTAAGGCACCTAAGTGACTTCCTTTTGCATGGTCCATGTATTTTAAACAAGACCCTTTACATCTCTGTCCTTTAAACCCAAATTATAATACCCAGAGGGGTCCACATAGCAAAGCCATATCTGAACAATAAAAATGGAATTGGAGGGACTTCCCCGGTGGTGCAGTGGGTAAGACTCCACACTCCCAATGCAGGGGGCCTGGGTTTGAGCCCTGCCCAGGGAACTAGATCCCACATGCATCTGCAACTAAGAGTTCACATGCCACAACTAAGGAGGCCCCGTGCCGCAACTAAGGAGCCGGCAAGCTGCAACTAAGACCGGGTGCAACCAAATAAATAAATAAATAAATAATAAAATGGAATTGGAGAACATTTCCTCTAATATCTGAACCCATCATCATTCATTTTTAAGATAGTTGATCCAGGGACTTCCCTGGTGGTGCAGGGGTTAAGAACCCGCCTGCCAATGAGGGGGATACTGGTTCGATCACAGGTCTGGGAAGATCCCACATGCCATGGAGCAACTAAGCCCATGTGCCACAACTACTGAGCCTGTGCTCTACAGCCCGTGAGCCACAACTACTGAAGCCTGCATGCCACAACTACTGAAGCCCGCACGTCTAGAGCCCATGCTCTGCAACGAGAAGCCACCACAATGAGAAGCCTGTGCACCGCAACAAAGAGTAGCCCCCACTCGCCGCAACTAGAGAAAGCCTGCACGCAGCAGCGAAGACCCAACGCGGCCAAAAATAAATAATTTTTTCTTTTTTTTTTTTTTGCAGTACGCGGGCCTCTCACTGTTGTGGCCTCTCCCGTTGCGGAGCACAGGCTCCAGACACGCAGGCTCAGCGGCCATGGCTCATGGGCCCAGCCGCTCCGCGGCATGTGGGATCCTCCTGGACCGGGTCATGAACCCGTGTCCCCTGCACCGGCAGGCGGACTCTCAACCACTGAGCCACCAGGGAAGCCAAAAAATAAATAAATTTAAATAAATAAATTTTAAAAAAAAGATTGTTGATCCAGTTGGATATGTTGGAAAAATAGGAATATTGACAAATATGAATTCACTCACTCATTCAACAAATATATATTTAGAACTCACCATATGCCAAGCTTCCCTTAAGCCTCTGGATCTTGATTTGACATCATGTGAAGGTGTAGGGAACGTACAGCAACAGCTGGATGGAGGAGAGGGTTAGCTTTTCACTGCTCTCCCTAACATATTCCTACCTACATGTGAGAAGGTTGGCACTTTGTAAAACAGAATCTTTTCTCAATGAGTCATGGTAGAAATAAGAAGAACAAAACTTGGAAAGTTGACCTTTTTGTGGTCTCCTGAGATTCGAGGTCCCACCAGATTGGGGTTTTGTGCTCCACAACCTTGATCTATAGCTGTAGAATCACCAAATGCATATTACATCCTCCCAAACACTCTCCTTCCCTAGGAGGATAATGTTCTTCCAGGTCTAACTTGGAGACTGCAAACACTTTTTTCTACCACCTCTTTGGACACTTCCTTTATTTTCTTTGTCCCATGGGAACCAGCAGACTTCTGGCATGAAATCACCATCAGAAAAAAGGGAGCTTCAGAGTCCATAATCCAAGGGCGTGATTTTTAAATTGTATTTGAAATAGGGCTTTAATCAAATAAGAACATTAGGTTAAAACCTTTGAAAATGCCTAGTTTACAGGTAAAAAACTGTCGAATGTGAGCAATTTCATGTGGTTCAATCTAATATTCAATATTATACTGACTTTCAGATTTTGCACTTGTAACATGGGGTCAGTGCTATCTTTACAAATTCAGCAGCCTTGAAATTTAAAAAAAAGATTTATTTATTATTTTTTTATTTTATTTATTTCTGGCTGCATTGGGTCTTAGTTGTGGCACAGAGGCTCTTCACTGTGGCACACGCGCTTCTCTCTAGTTGTGGCCTGCAGGTTTTCTCTTCTTTAGTTGTGGCATGAGGGCTCCAGGGTGTGTGGGCTCTGTAGTTGTGGCGCATGGGTTTCAGAGTGGATGGGCTCTGTAGTTTGCAGCACGCAGGCTCTCTAGTTGAGGCATGCAAGCTCAGTAGTTGTGGCACGTGGGCTTAGTTGCCCCGCGGCATGTGGGATCTTAGTTCCCTGACCAGGGATCGAACCCATGTCCCCTGCATTGGAAGGCAGACTCTTTACCACTGGACTACCAGGGAAGTCCCAACAGCCTTGCATCTTGAAGGTCAATGGTTCTGGGTCTTCGTGTGGTAGATCACATTATGAGTGAATTCTAGACCCAGTTATTTTAGGTAATGCAGATATTTTCAGAGCCAGGGGCATGTGGGAGACCTGATTCAGAGAAGATGGATGCCCTGGGCACACTTAGCACAAGCAAAAACTCCAGGGGGTGGGAGGTAGGAGGCCTCTAGGTGCATCTACATTAATCTTATGTGTTTCAGTATATGATTAGAACTGATGAGAATCCTTTTGCATTGATTACGATAGCTTGGAATTGATTAGAATTTTCCATTCCCTCCAGGGGCAACATTGGGTCTTCTGCAGGAGCAGATTCCCACAGTCTCATACTGGGAGGACTGCTGATTCTTTCCTTGTAGAGTCCAATGTTGACAGCCGCTCAGAACTTCCAGGAATTCATATAAAGGAGTCAAAGAGGCATGTTTGGTTGAGTGCTTCAATAGGTTGTCACTACAGGATTGGTAGCTGTGCAAAAAGTCAGTCCTTACACAGTTAACACAAGTGTGTGATTTTGATAACAGAATTCAAAATCATTCTAAAAGATTGCACTATCATAGAAATGCATATATCATCAAGCATTTGTTTATTCTTATGGGATCTCTATAGTCCCCAACTGTGAGCGTCTACAAACACCGAAAGGAGCCCAAGGAAGTCTTCAACTACAAGTTCAAAGATACTGCATTTTCTATTCAACCATTCTTATCTTTCTGGTCTACCGGGAGCAAAAGCAGTTGGTCATATCTTTTTAATAAAATGACCTCAGTTATATTACCTTCATGGTTAATTTTGTACATTTTCCTTCTTTTAATTTTGCTCATTTCTATCTGTTTAGATAAGCACGGCCGAGAGCGGTTCCTGTACTGGGGAGAGTGCCGGGAGAACTGCCCCACAGGCCACTACCCTGACGAGGGCCACACCTGCCATCCTTGCCCGGACAACTGTGAGCTTTGCCACAGCTCACACGTCTGCACACGATGTGCGCGTGGCTACTTCCTGGTGCCCTCCAACCGCACCTGCCGGAAGTTAGAGTGTGGACAAGGTAAGGCTGCTTCATCGCTTATATACCCAACTACGTTCCCAGAAACTGAACTTACTTCTTTAATAAGTAAAACCTACCAACTTGATTTCAAAACTAGTTGCATGGCATACAGTCCAACTCTGTGCTATTTGTACCCAATCAAACTAATCTAATCTATTAAATTAATAGAAGGAGATAAAATGTGGGTGACACATATATCCTCAGTCATGGTTGTGGGTTTCATAATTGCTCTATGATTTGCTTGAAAATAAGCTACACGCCAACATATTTTTATAGCAACTAATGGGTCTCCATTCAGTGAAAATGAAATTGTGCTTTTTACTCCTCTTATTGTATAGGTGAAGTCCAAGACCCAGACTACGAAGAATGCATGCCTTGTGAAGAAGGGTGTCTGGGATGCAGTTTAGGTACGTCATCTCCCTTTTTCCTTAGAGTTGAAATAACTGTGTCCTTCTTCACACATCCGCATCCTGTCATTCCTTCAACAGGGACTCTTGTCATTGTTGTCATCATCACTGTCACCGTCAGTATCCATTAAGTAGGCTCACTTCCACGTAAACAGGGTCACAGTGAGAGATGCTCCCTTTTGAGGCAATGGATAGGTCACCAGTCTTCGTGAAACTCAAGTTTAGGAAAGGACAGGTATCTTTTCCTCTGGTTGTTAGCTAGTTGGAAGGTGATACCTACAGCAACCACAGTTCAGGGTGCCTGGGACTCGGCCTCTGCTTAGCCTCTCAAGGTGACGATTTTGAAATGAGTAATGGTGGGAGAGAAATAAACTCAAGCAAAGAAATACATAATTACTCTAACTCACTCCGTATATGAAACACAAAAGCTTTTCAGAAGTTTGGGAATTTTCCTTTGCAAAAATGATTCTACTGCTTGGAGCCCAAGACAATCTTTTGAGAGGAAAGCAACATGGAGTCAGTAGAGTTTAAAATCCCCATCATACAATGAAAAGCACTTGCCAGTCTTCCGTATAATTCTCTAGTTCAAATTATTGCCTTCTCCTTTCGCCCCATGCACGCCTGGTTCTCCTGCGGAACAGGGTGTATCACACAGCACCATTGGATTGGATGTAAAATGAAAAATCGGGAGGCCACCAAACTCCAAGAGTGTATCTTAATGTAAATTTAGGCAAGATATCGACATAATTGGCACTTGGTCTTATGGATCTTTGAAACGAAACCCAACCTAAATTAAAGATGGATGGGATAATCTCTCTTCACAGAGTTTCCATGAAACCCTGTGACTGGTTGACTCATGCTTCTAAAACTTCAATGTGCACACACATCACAAGGGGGATTTGTTAAAATGCGGATTCTAATTTAGGGGTCTAGAGTGGGGCCTAAGAATTTGCATTTCTAACAAGTTGCCAGTGAAGCCCATGCTTCATAAGGCACTCATGAAGTTGCAGGGGGTTAGACTGTGCCAGGATTAAGTAGACTTTTCACTGGCCTTACCTAATAGATTCCGTTAATTCTTAAATATTATACATGAGTTATAATTTATCTGATGGCCATCACCATCTCTGTCTGCCTTCAATGGAAAGACGTATTATCTATAATATATGTAACTACAAAACAGAGTTTTGAGGAACTGGAATACCATTCCCCCATTACCTTCCACTATACAATGGAGCATATATGATTGGAAAATAAAATATAATAATAACTCCCACTTAAGAAGGGGGTAGCACTTAGAGTCAGAGATTTAAAGATAAAATACTAATTTTCTGGGAAACAAAAATAGATCTAAACTAAGTAATAAAAGTATTAAAATCTAAAAGATGAGTAAATCTCAGTGTTTCTTGTGAAGAGATGGGACGTAGTCTTTCTTACAGGGAGCAATGATAAATGTCTTTGACTACCTTGATTTCACTTTTTTGTCCATTTCGGACCATATTTGCCCATTGGTTTGCCCATTTTCCCTGCTAAATTTTGTGGTCTCTTTTTATACCTTTGCTGTCGTGTGTTATGTGTCCATGCTAACATCTTTATGCATCATGGAGGGGTGTGTGTGTGTGTGTGTATGTATGTGTGTGTGTGTATGTGTCTGTCTGTCTGTAAAATCTCAAACGTATGATTTTGGCTCTCAGGTTTAAAGAGGTGGATGAATGTGTGCGGATCAGTGAGAATCTTGGCACGGGGGTGGGAACAGTAACAACCATGATCTGTATTGTACCCACCCTTCTCTTAGCTGATTCAGCTAAAGATGAGACTGAGATGTCTCCCCTGGATGATGAATTCCATAGCAGACCCCAGCAATCTGGGGACTCAAAATCCTAAAGAACTCAAAATCCAAAAGAATCAGTTTTCAAAAAAAGCAGTAAATTAGAAAGTTTGATTCACTTTACAAAATGCTATTAAAATACTTCATTCCCACCTTTAAGAGACTTCAGCTGTCTACTATGTGCAGAGTGCTGGCCTTGGCAGTGGGAATTCAAAGGTGATATGACTGTGATTCTGCTGTGAGGCCCTCTCTGGCTGCTATAAGTGACACACCTGGAGCCAAATCTTTTACAAGTCAAGCTGCCAGACTAGAGAGATGTATACAGTGTAGTAGGATTGCAGGAGAGGGTGACATAGAACGTTCTGCTAATTTCTAATTCGAAATTTGAAAATTTCTCTTAATTTATTAACTCTCTATATGCTGAACCTTATTTATTTTTGTATTGTCTTAGCTGAAATCAATTATCATCTTATCTCTGAAGCTTCTGTTAATCTTTCCAATAGAATTAACTCTTTTTGCTTGTTTCCCCTGGTTTGTAGGCCAATGATAATACTTGTTACTGCTGATTTGTGTAATATTTGGTGTGTACACATCTTTCTGCCTAGAGAGTAAACTACTTCAGAACAAACTCTGTGACATATACACTGCTCCCACAAGAACTAGCAGCATGTCTAGGGTATAATAAAAGCACAATAAATGTGTAAACGTTTGTTGAATTGAATTTGAGCGTTGCCCAAATTCAAAGCAGAGATGCATGGCTCAGGACACACATGGATTTAGATACGTTTTCTCTAGTCAGACTGTGTCTATGGGCCTTTTATCAGGCTGAAAACAAACGGATAGCATTTTACATAATATCATTTTATTCTAAGAGGATTTGATGCCAAATTCTTTGTCTTTGTAACCAATATCTTAAATGGAAATTTCAACTAAGATAAATCTAAGTGTTCTAAATTACATTTCTTCATTAATTGAAAGGATAAGCAAATAGAATCATTTTTACACTTGACACTTGACTATAACCTAAGATTTGGGGCCCATACCTACATCAGCATTGACTTAATGACTGATTTTAATCAAATTGCATAAGATCTCTTTACTTCCTTACCATACCGATAAAATAGAGAGATTAATGTGCCTTTATCTTGGCTCAGAAATGGGTGATGAAAACTGATTAATATCTGCGTACTTACTAAAACAGCAATAGTCCCTACTCTTGGGGGAAAATATACACAAATTTGAAAAATTTTAAGTTACTGAAAGAAAAAAAAAAACATTTAAATTAAGTGCCACACTGGTCAGAATGGCCATCATCAAAAAATCTACAAACAATAAATGCTGGAGAGGGTGTGGAGAAAAGCGAACCCTCTTGCACTGTTGGTAGGAATGTAAATTGATACAGCCACTATGGAGAACAGTATGGAGGTTCCTTAAAAGAGTAAAAATAGAACTACCATACGACCCAGCAATCCCACTACTGGGCATATACCCTGAGAAAACCATCATTCAAAAAGAGGCATGTACCAAAATGTTCATTGCAGCACTATTTACAATAGCCAGGACATGGAAGCAACCTAAGTGTCCATCAACAGATGAATGGATAAAGAAGATGTGGCACATGTATACAATGGAATATTACTTAACCATAAAAAGAAACGAAATTGAGTTATTTGTAGTGAGTTGGATGGACCTAGAGTCTGTCATACAGAGTGAAGTCAGAAAGAGAAAAACAAATACCGTATGCTAACACATATATATGGAATCTAAAACAAAAAGCAAACAAACAAAAAATGGTCACGAAGAACCTAGGGGCAAGATGGGAATAAAGACACAGACCTACTAGACAATGGACTTGAGGCTACGGGGAGGGGGAAGGGTAAGCTGGGACGAAGTGAGAGAATGGCATGGACATATATACACTACCAAACGTAAGGTAGATAGCTAGTGGGAAGCAGCCGCATAGCACAGGGAGATCAGCTCAGTGCTTTGTGACCGCCTGGAGGGGTGGCATAGGGAGGGTGGGAGGGAGGGAGACGCAAGAGGGAAGAGATATGGGGACATATGTATATGTATAACTGATTCACTTTGTTATAAAGCAGAAACTAACACACCATTGTAAAGCAATTATACTCCAATAAAGATGTTAAAAAATAAATTAATTAATATAAATAAATTAATTAAGTGACAGTTAAGGGGATAAATATATGTACCAAGTGAATTTAGCAAAGGGAGGAAGCCCTGGGCACTGAAGTGATTAAGGAAGGCTTCCAAGAAAATGCGACTTGAGATGAGCCTTAGAGTTTCCATGGAATTTAGACAGATAAGCGAGCAGGGCTGCACTATGGAGGGTCTTTTGACCTAGACAATCGCAGAAAAAAAGGTTTGGAGGGAAGGATTTCTGCCATGGATTTTAGGACACTAATTTTGCAGAAGGAATATAATACTGCAAATACAAGGGAATAGGCAATCACTTTAGAGTGACTGAGAATCATAACTTGAATTCTGCACTCATGAGTTTGTGCCTAAAAGGGAATAACTGAAGGTTATTATAGAAAAAAAAAAGAATTTTTTGAAGAGGTGTTTTAAAAAGATTAATGCTGTAACTCCAATAACTGTGTTGAGGGTAGTTGAAAGGGAGTGAAGTTGCAGGCAGAGAAACCAACTAGATGACAATTTCAGAATTCTGGGTCTGAAGTAACAGGAGCCTGATCTAAGGTAAGAGTCAGGAAGTTACGAAGAAAGAGATAGGTTTTAAAAATCACATGAAATGGACTTCCCTGGTGGCTCAGTGGTTAAGAATCTGCCTGCCAATGCAGGGAACACGGGTTCAAGCCGTGGTCCGGGAAGATTCCACATGCCGCAGAGCAACTAAGCCCATGCACCACAACTACCGAGCCTGCGCTCTAGAGCCACAACTACTAAAGCCCTCACACCTAGAGCCCGTGCTCCGCAACAAGAGAAGCCGCCGCAGTGAGAAGCCCATGCACCACAACGAAGAGTAGCCCCCGCTCGCCGCAACTGGAGAAAGCCCTCACGCAGCAATGAAGACCCAATGCAGCCAAAAATAAATAAATTAATTATTTTTAAAAAAGAATTCAAAAAATCACATGAAACAAATGACCCTATGCATAAGAAAAGATGCTTAACTTTGTTCGTTATATGGGAAATGCAAATTAAAACAACCATAACGTACCATGTCTCACCTATTAGACTGGCAATATTTCAAAAGCTTACAAAACACTGTACAGGCAAGGCTGTAAGAAAGCCCTCTTAACCGTAACTGATGGAAGACAAAATGGTACGACCACTGTTGAAGGAAAGTTGGCAATATACAACATAATCGCGTACGCATCTATGCTTTGACCCTGCAACACCCCTTCTAGGAATTTATCCTAAGGATGTGCACCCACAAACTCAAAACAGCATATTCACAATGTTATTCATTGTGGCATTATTTGTGGTGTAAACTATTTTAAACAGCCTAAATGCCTTCTCGTGGAAGAAACTCATTGAATCAACTGAAGGACACATACATAATGGAGTACTATGCAGCCATAAAAGAGCAAAGGTCTATATGAACTGACGGTGGTTTTATGATACACTGTTAAGTAGAAGGCAAGATGCCAAAAAATGTACATAGTATGCTACCTTTTTGGTAAGAATAGATGGTGAAATAAAACATATGTGTATATGTGTTTGTATATATGTGTATATATATATATATTATACACACACACACATACACATTTTTTACTTATTTTTAAATAAGAAACACAGAAAAGATACATCAGAAACTAATGAAAATGCTTACCTACAGAAAAAAGTGTAAAAGGAATGGGAGTGAGCCTTCTCTAGGTATATCTTTTTACATAGTTTTGATTTGAACCATGTAAATGGGTTACATATTCATAACAAATGACACAGTAATTAGTGTGAATGGGCTCCCACCGGCCAATCTGGGACAATTTGAGTGTCAACAAAAAAAAAGATGATAAAGATTACAATTCCATTCATAAAAATAATCTATGCATCAAGAATGATATTTAGGGTGCTTCCCTGGTGGCACAGTGGTTGAGAGTCTGCCTGCCAATGCAGGAGACACCGGTTCGAACCCTGGTCTGGGAAGATCCCACATGCCACGGAGCAACTAGGCCCGTGAGCCACAATTACTGAGCCTGCACGTCTGGAGCCTGTGCTCCGCAACAGGAGAGGCCGCGATAGTGAGAGGCCCGCGCACCGCGATGAAGAGTGGCCCCCACTTGCCACAACTAGAGAGAGCCCTCGCACAGAAACAAAGACTCAACACAGCAAAAATAAATAAATAAATAAACTCCTACCCCCAACATCTTCTTAAAAAAAAAAAAGAATGATATTTAAAGAAGAGAGGAAGGAAGCGATGGGAAAATAGAATAAGGGAGAAAGCTCTCTACAGTAAGATTTCACCTGTTATGTATCCAAGGGAATAATTAGAGTATCTTCATTTTACATCCCCTAGTGTATTGATTCAAGGGAGAACTAAGAGTGGATGCTAAAGTCTTTAGGTGGAAAATTGTTCGGGAACACAATAATCACACAGACTCAAAGTACTTCCATAATTACTAGTTAACTACAATGGAAGGATTTGCTGATACCAACTTAACCAAGTTATTACACTTAACATTACCATCATTAGTTCCATACAACATAACATCATGTGTTTCCTAATGTGATATATTAACAATATCACCTAGGAACCTCGACGAAAGTGTCTAGACCAATGACTTTCAACTGGAGGTGACTGTGACTCCAGGGGACATTTGTCAATGTTTTGAGACATTTTTGATCATCATGGCTGGGGAGTTTAGGGATGAAATGTCATGATGTCCACAACTTATTTTCAAATGGTTCAGAGGAATAAAAGGATTGAGGTAAAGCATATAAAGTTGTTCACTGTGCTATTTCAGGCTTTCTGTAGATTTGAAAAAAAAAACTTTTTAAATTGGAGAGAAAAGAGCACTTCATGCTGGGTCAGCTGAGAGGGCCTAGAAGCAACACGCCAGTAGCAATAACCACACCTAGTGCCCAGATCTAGATTCTTAACACCATCCTCCAATAAAAGATACCAAGGCTTCTTGGAAAATTGGCCGATTCTAGGACTGGGGCAGGAAATATACCAGATGAGATGTAGCATTGTGTAGTGACAGAAAGCAAGAGAGCACTCAAAGGAAAAAACCCCACAATGATGGGGGTGCAGCAAAGGGACATAGGAGACAACTGAAAGAGCTCCCAATAGCCAAAACAGGAACAATTTGAGCAATAATATAAATAAAATAGTATTAGCTTATAACCCAAAGTATAAAATAAGAATCTATGAGTTCATAAGATAAAAATAAATAAATGGTTGAGTAAGTAAGTAAATGGGGCAGAGGAGACAAATCTTCAGTGCAAAACATTGCAAATAACTTATCTATTCCCTCCAGGAAGTGAGCATAGCTCCCTACTCCTCAAGTGTAGGTTGCACGTAGTGACTTCCTTCCAAGAGGACAGTATGAAAGGGAGGAAGGGGAAGAGCCTCACAGTGGAGAAACCTGATAAGCACTAACTCATCCAAGTGATCAAGGTCAATGTCAGCAGTGCTATATCAGATTTTTTTAAATAAATTTATTTATTTTATTTATTTATTTTTGGCTGTGTTGGGTCTTCGCTGCTTCAAGGGGGCTTTCTCTAGTTGTGGCGAGCGGGAGCTACTCTTCATTGTGGTGCACGGGCTTCTCACTGCGGTGGCTTCTCTTGTGGCGGAGCACAGGCTCTAGGCGTGTGGGCTTCAGTAGTTGTGGCACATGTGTTCAGTAGTTGTGGCTCGTGGGCTCTAGAGCGCAGGCTCAGTAGTTGTGGCACACGGGCTTAGTTGCTCCATGGCATGTGGGATCTTCCCGGACCATGGCTTGAACCTGTGTCCCCTGATTGGCAGGTGGATTCTTAACCGCTGCGCTACAGGGAAGCCCGCTATATCAGATTAATGGGCAGGTACCCTTGACGTAAAAGGAGCAGAATGGCATTTTGCCTCTGCAGTCTTCCACCCCAAAACCCATAACCCCAGTCTAATCATGAAAAAAACATCGTCAGGAAAACATTTCAATAGAAGGCTATTTCATAAAATACCTGATTAGTTCTCCTCAACACTGTTAAAGTTGTCAAAAAAGTAAAGTCTGAAAAACTGTCATAGTCAAGGGGAACCTAAGGAAACCTGACTGCTAAATGTAGTATGGTAACCTAGGTGGGATCCTGGGTCAGAAAAAAAGACAATAGGTAAAAACTAGAGAAATCTGAGTACATTATGGGGTTCAGTTAATAATAATCTCATCATCATTATCGTCAAGGGCATGAGGGAACTATTTGGGGTGTTGGAAGTGTCCTGTATCTTGATTATCAGGGGTGATTACATGACTGCATGTTTATTTGTCAAAATTCATAGAACTGTACACCTAAAAAGGGCAAATGTTACACTATGAAAATTATATTTCAATAAGTCTGATTTAAAAAGTAAAGTACAGGGCTTCCCTGGTGGCGCAGTGGTTGAGAGTCCACCTGTCGATGCAGGGGACACGGGTCTGGGAAGATCCCACATGCCGCGGAGCGGCTGGGCCCGTGAGCCATGGCGGTGCAGCCTGCGCGTCCGGAGCCTGTGCTCTGCAACAGGAGAGGCCACAGCAGTGAGAGGCCCGCGTACCGCAAAAAAAAAAGTAAAGTATAACGTTATCAGTGCCCCTCTTTCCTATCTCTACATAGTAAAACCATAACAGTAACCTAATTGCCAGCATTTATTGCACACTTACTCATGTTGTATATGTGTATTGCCTCACTTATGTCTAAGAAGTAAATGTAATTATTGTTCTCATTTTTCGGATGAAGAAATTAAGCTCAAAACAGTTAAGCAACTTACATAAGATAACAGGGCTGGCAGCCATTAGGACTTGGACTTGATTCTAGTAGCTCAAGATCAAAACCTATGTGTTGCACAACCATTCTATCCGTACCACCTAGTGTTCTTCCCTTCTGATTCTACAGGAAAGATTATTATGCTTTATGGAATAATAAAAAGATAAAAGAAAAATTTATATCTGCCCCTTTACTCAGTTCTACACACAATAGCTATTATACTTTGTTTAGCTACCACTGTAAGCCCAGATGCCATAACTAAATTTACCAAACAGTGAAAGTAATAGTCATGCAAATTGACTCGGGATCACAGCTCACCTGAAACTGTCAGCCTTTAGGACCTGCATCTGGAATGTTCTGAGATGGAGCAGAGCAGATAGGAGAATCCTTGCAGCAGAAGGACTAAGGGAAGGGGGGCTCATTTTCATTTAGCCCTGGATTCCTCTCTGCTACTTTACCTGCCTTCAGTTTCATTCACTTTCACAGGAACTCTTTTACTTTCTGGAAAGTGGGTTCCATCATAAGGGTATGATTGACAAGAGACACCCCTCTCTTCTCCTTGTGAATATGAAGTGAGCTCTCTCCACCCTGACCCATGTTAGATTCAAGCTTCAGATCCAGGAATTAGAGAACCAACCTCACTTCCTTCTGCTACTCTATTTTCTATTAAGGAGTGACACCTTGGTCAGAGGAAACAATATCAAGACATGTGAGACATGAATTTCATGGTTTAGTTTTCCAATGGAGCAGACATACAGCGTTTTTCAAATGAAATATGGTAGTCACAGATCACTACTTTACTTTTATCTAGATCTTCCTTTGGACCTTTTCCATAAAATTTCTGGGGGAACAGGAACAGTGTCAAACAGTTTTGGTGCCTTGCAAATCAAAGGCATTACAGAATAAAATGTATATTAGCCTGGGCTTCCCTGGTGGCGCAGTGGTTGAGAGTCCGCCTGCCGATGCAGGGGACGCGGGTTCGTGCCCTGGTCGGGGAGGATCCCACATGCTTCGAGATGACTCTTTTCTTTAAAAGGCCAAACACGACCCATGTTCAGAGGAAGGATTGGAATCTAAATGCACTGTCACCAGTTTGCTGAAGAAAAGAGAAATGAGCAAGCTCTATTAGACAGTGGGGACAGCCCTGTCTTGAAAACAAAAACATATTTTTCATTTATTAGAGCCTCCCTCTCCCCTCATTTTCTAAGTGATATCTCATTTCAAAGGTGGTGGGTTAGAAGAAAAGAAACCTTAAGAAAAGAGAATCCACAGTTGGAAGAATTTGCAGAAGTTTTGCACTTTCATGGTTCCTTAATCTTCCTGGCTTTCTTGATTAATTTATTTAGCAAATATTTATTGCATACTTTTGTGCTTTCTGCTTTCCCATTATTATTCCACAAATAACAGGACTGTGTAACCTAATATTTATTGAGCATCATCATTCACCAGGCACGGTGCTAGGCACTTACATAGATGATGTATTTTCACATCTATAATCCAGTGATTTTTACAGCTGGAGAAACTGAGGATTAAAGAAGTGTTGAAACTTACTCAATTTTATGCATATGAGAAGTGACAGAGGAATTAAGCTGTCAGTTTCAAGCAATCCTGTGCATTAACTTTGTTTACTTTTTTCACAGAGGAAGTAGTTGGCTTTGAAGCTGTTTGTCCCAAGTATGCACTATGATGGGCAAGGTTGTGCTATGATAACGGATTATCCCCAAATCTCAAGAACTTAAGACAACAAAGGTTTATTTTTCACTTGTGCTACATCTCCATCATGGGTCAGCTGAGAACTCTGCTCTGCATAGTCCTCAGTCCAGGACCCAGGTTGATGGAGCAGCCATTAATTACCTTGTCATGGCAGAAGCAAAGTACGCTGGCTTTTAAAGGTTCCCCCAGGATTGACACTTGTAACTCCTGCTCTCATATTTTTTTGGCCAAAGCAAATCATATGGTTCTGCCTGAGACTGCAGACTGGGGAGATGCAATCTTGCCACGTGCCCACAAAAGGGAAAGAAACTAATATTGTGAACATCCTAAAGACATTCTCACGTGGTGACTAAGACTGTTACTGGTATATGCTGAGGTCTCACCTCATACGTTTGCACGTGAAATAGCCCCAAACGTGTCCAGTCTGTGTCACTGATTTCTCTCTTGTACCGCTCTGAATCTTACCCAAGATAATTGCCCACTATCTACCTTGGCAGTGTCTGACTTTCTCCTTCTCTCAAAAAAACTCTTCTGAAGAAGCTGCTATATTTTTTCAACCGATGGAGTTTCCCAAAGTATCCTGCTATCTCACTTCTCTGATCCCTTAGCAACGGAAGAGTCAAAAAGAGGACCAGTGATAAATGACATGATAGGTAAACTGTCTGCTGAAAGGACCTTGATCTTTCTTTACCCTGTTCTTTCAAACCCCTATTATGAGAATTAATGACATGCTGGTATCTCTTGCCTTTATCGGCTGCTCAAGACATGTGCCCATATGAGACCAGTCTTAGGAATTTGGACAACTTTCTCTCCATTTCTTAGAGTTTAGTTCAAGAAATATTTATTGGGCACCCCTATCAGGCTAAGCACGGGGATACACAGGTGAACAAACATGCTCTCTGCTCTCAAAGGGCTCGCATGGAAATGGAAAGCTCGGTGATTCTCGGCCCTGGGTGCACATGAAAATCACCTGGGGAGATAGAAAAATGCAGTGCTGAGACCCACTTCCAAGGTTTCTGATTTAATTGGTCTGGGGTGAGGCTCATGCATCAGTATTTTTTTTCAAAACTCTTGGACTGATTCTAATGTGCAATCAGAGTTGATTTAAGATGGGTATATAAACAGATAACTTCAACATTGTATTTAAAACGCTGTTGAGGATGAAGCTGAAGCAGAAGCAGATACATTATATCATAATAACTACAACTTACTGTCCATTCCATATGAGGTGATCACCTAGGTACGCACTTTACAAACACGATCTCTACTCCCCAATACAATCCTCTCTGTTCAAAATCCTTATCCCCATTTCACAGATGAGAAAACCAAGGCCCAGAGAGTTTGCAACTTGCCCAAAGTCACATAACTAGCAAGTTTCCGAGCTAAATTTAAACATAGGACTCTCTGGCTCCAAACCAACAGAAAATCCAAATATTTCCTCTTTTTCCAGAGTAGATTGCACTCATTCACCATTTTCCTAGACGATGTAAATGAAAGTCGTGTAAGTCAACCTGCCATATTTGTTTCACGTTTGGTTATATTCTTATGCTACTTAGTTGTGTTGCCTGAAGTTTCCCTCTGCTCCCCCTACATTCAAGTTCACATTCTTATGGTGATGGGGGAGAAGAAATAGTGGGAAGGTAGCCTAAGTTCAATGCTAGAGCAACTAGTTCATCATCTTGGCTCTTCACACTATTTTCCCCCAGAGCCAGGTATAATGAAAGTTCCTCCTACTAGTTGTGTAAATGTCCTGCGAAGTCGAGCTGAAAGCCAAGGCTGTCTGAATCACGTGTGCTTGCAGAAAGAGAGCTGAGCCAATTACTTCCAAAACAAACCTAGTTAAACAAAAGCGCAGAGTGTGGTTGAGCACAATGCACAGGGTGGAGGGGTTCAGAAGACCAGCTGCCATTCCTGAAAGCATCATGGTGCCTGCGACCTTAAACTGCCAGTGATTAGGGGCAAGGGACACTTAGGCTGGTGGGATGGATTTCACCTCTACAGGACTCTCTAGAAACCAACAAGAATATCTCTTTTGCATTTTTAGAAGTAACAAGCTGGAAAAATGTTGCCAAATTACTTTTTTTTCGGTGAAATATTGATGATATTTCTGAAACCCTTCAGCTTATGTTTGTCCATTAATTTGAAAACAAAAATAAAAGCGAGACCAGCAGTAGTAACTGGAACCTTGGATGGTTAGGTCTCAGCTTGATTTTGTGGGATTGTGGAAAATGGAGTCTGAAATCTTAGTATCTATCTCCATTCTTCCCCTACCACAATGAAAATCTTTGGGCAAGTCCCATATACTTTTCATTTCTTAATTGCATCCTGTTTTGTAAAGGAAAACATCGTAAGTTGCCTTCTTTTTACCTCCTAATATGGCCCTAGAGATTATAATGAAGAGTAGAAAAATGATCATATCTTGGGCTCCCTAAGGGAGTGAAACCAAGAGCCTCTATTATTAATATCAAAATAAAATATAATTTGCTTTCTCTCCATTTCCACCCTTTTTCTTTCCTATCATATCTGCCATCATCAAGAGGCCTGTTGATATACCTGAGGCCACACTTCTAAATTGGGTGCCATTGTGTCATAAGCACTTAGCGTAGTACTTGTCACCAGGTAGGCACTCAGTAAAATACCTGTGACTTTTGTGCCTACTCTGAGCTGTCCTCATCTCACCCCCAGAGCTCCATCTCCCTGCACGACTGCCACATTGCCTTTTCACAGTCCTTTACCAGATGGTAGGAAGAGCTTCAAGCTCCACTGGCAGATGAGAAAAAAATTGATTTAAGTCACAGAGCAGACACCAGAATTGAGAGCAGACACCAGAGTCGAGAGAAGCTGAGTGTGGGTGAGGCGGGAGCATCTGCATGTTGATACCCAGTTGCACAACAGGCAGATCTCCAGCTAAGACTCAGGCCAACAATGAGTCTCAGTAAATTGCCTCTGCACCTCTTGAGTCTGAAATTCCAGCCTTCCAACAGTCAACAGGAGGGTAATTTGGTAGGAGTCCAGACTCGTCCTTTCCATGAAGTCTCCCTGCAACTCCCACCAGAAAACCTTGGCTGCAGCCCGACCCACAGCCTCAGTTCAGCTTCCAGCACAGTGGGCCAGCCCAGGGCACAAGAAGCAAAATGGGGACCAAATGGCACAGCAAGCTGGAGACAGCCGAGGGCACAGGGACAGGGTCCCTCATTTCCCACCCCTTGGCCAAGTACCCAAAGTTGAAGTACTGGAAGGCAGGGGATGGCCATGCCAACAACTCTCAACATTAGTCATGCCCTCGCTGGTGATGTTACCGGGTCAGTCGAAACTTTTTTCCTCCCAATGGTGCCTATGGCCATCTGTAGCTGCCTTTTTTTTTTTTTTCCCCAGATCTTTTCCATAAAAACAGTGTGTTCTGACTGTCTATAAACTATGCACCCCTAGGTGAGACAAGTAGATAATGTTTTGTATGAGCCAGGGAAGCAACCCAGGGGTGTCTACCTCCCAGTCCCTTGTTCCATGTCCACCAGGGAGCGTGAGGCCCATGAGAGCACTGAGAGAGGAGCATTTATGCCTGAAAAGTTCCCATTCAATCAGCTCACCAAGATCAGAGCAAAGCCGAGGACAAACATGGCATTAACTCTAGAGGGCTAACATGTGTAATCTAATCTGGAGATGCAAAGGGTGGGATACTAAAGTAGAAAAGTTTCTCAATCTCTCCAACCTCTAATTTGGACCAGAAAGAGCTGACAGCTTGATTTATCATCACAAAGGAACTTTATGCCCTAAAATAATTGCTAGAAACCTGGATGTTCCGCTAGAAAAATAAATCAACCTAAAATTGTAGTCTCCGTATTACCGTGTCCCCAACATCTCAGGGATGACATCGAGCCTTTGGGTGAGGTCTGGAGGTGAGTGTGGAAAGAGAAAGGAGGTTGTTTTGAAGGGGCGTTTATTGGAAAGCCTACTACAATCATGCTAGCTGCCCAAACCAATTGTAAAATTGCAGATTTATTATGTTTAGCAGAAATGCAGTCTGTACGTCTGAAATATTATCCAAATGACCCGGCTTCAACTTAGAAATCTTCTATGAATTGAAACAAGTGAATTAGAAAGGCTCTTGCCTTTAGCACTGAAGGGTCTGTGAGAGGTGAGACAACATTTATAGTAGTGATAAAATACTATATTTAAGGCTATAAAAATTTGGCATACAAGGTCTCAGTTCAGAAGTAAATTTGTTTTATGTGCTCGGGAAGAGAGCAACCGAAAAGTTTTACAAATGGGAAGTTTGACCTACTGAGACTTCAAAACATAAAATATGTCAATTATTCCTGGGAACTGGGTATAGTAATTACCCCCTTTGAATGTTAAAACATGCAAAATCTGAAGCACGAAGTCAGTCACTGCTTACCTTGACCATGGCACACATGGCTAATGACAGTTACCCAGAGTCACTGTCCAACTGGCACATTACGTGCCCAAGTGTGCATTAACGGGATGGGCCACTTGGGAACTTAGCAAGAAACTGGGGGAAAGCAATGGAACCCTGTCCAATGAACAGATACCTCATCTGGTGGGGCATTAGGCTTTGGTCTGCCTAGAAGCCAGCAATCCTGTACTTGGAATTCTATGCCTGGTTCAAGCTAGAACTAGTAGAAAATGCTGGACAACTGACAGATGTGCGTTGTAATCCAAAGAGCCTTACTAATTTTAGCCTTCTGCATGTCTCTGACCTCATCACCTACCCCTCTCTCTTCATCCTTACTTTCAGCTACACTTGGGGATCCTGGTCAAGATTGCTTCTAGCCCGTTCTTGTTCCCAGGCCCTGCCCTAGCTGTTGTTTCCTCCACCTGGAGTACTCTTCTCAAGATATTAACCCGGCCAGCTCTTTCCTGCCATCACAGCTCAGTTTAAACATCACCTCTAAGAGGCTTCCCTGCAGCACCCAATTTAAAGAAGTCAGCCCGTCTCTGTTTCTGTCTCTGTCCCTACCTCTCTCTCTCTCTTTCTCCTCCCCCGACCCCTCACCTCCACTCTCACTCCACACTAACACATAACAGAGCGATCACCTATTTTAATGCTGCCAGATCTCATGCAATTATCTGATATTTTAATTTTTTTTCCTTATTTTTTTTGGCTGCATCGGGTCTTAGTTGTGGCACGCGGGATCTTTGTTGAGGCATGCAGGATCTTTTCATTATGGCTCGGGCTTCTCTCTGGTTGTGGCATGCGGGTTTTCTCTCTCTAGTTGTGACGCGTGGGCCCTGTAATTTGTGGCACGTGGCCTCTCTCGTTGAGGCGCTCAAGCTCAGTAGTTGTGGCACACAGGCTTAGCTGGCATGTGGGATCCTAGTTCCCTGACCAGGGATGGAACCCGCGTCCCCTGCGTTGGAAGGTGGATTCTTTACCACTGGACCACCAGGGAAGTCCCTGATATTTTAATTTTTTATTTAGTTTTAAAACTTGTTTGCTGTGCTTCTTCCTTCATTAAAATGTAACCGCCAGGCAGGCAGGGACTTTGTTCTCTTTGCTGTTGTCTCTTCAGTACCTGAATCCTGCCTACCACGTGTAGATGCTCAATACACAGTCTTAGAACAAATAAACAAGCAGACTCCTGACAGGTAAACCTATGGGGCAGGTTTGAAAGAGCCCTTGTGGGGAGTGGAGGAGCCAGACTCCAGCCCCAGAGCTCACTTCAGGCAAGTCATTGCACGCTTGTCTCTGGGCCTCACATGCTTATCTGGAAACAGAGACTGGATGATCGGTGGTCTGCCCTCTGTTCTGTGAAGCCCTTCCCTCCCCACCACTGTCACTTCTCCCAATTTAGCCAGAGCAGCTTTGCTTTGACCTTTTTTTATGTGTTTGATTTTTCATAAATTCCCGTTTGATAAAGGATTCTGCTGCTAAAATAAAAATTTTAATCCTCCAGATTAGATAAACCCTTCTGCTTGAAGTTAATCCTGGCTCAGCCTCGTTACCAGTTGTGTGATTCTGGGAAATTCATTTAACTTCTTTAAACTTCGGCATCATCATACATATACTAGAGACAATTTCAGGACCTACCTCTCAGCATCGCTGGGAGTTACTCCATCCTGGTAGGCAGAATAATGGCTCCCCAAAGATGTCAATGCCCTAATCCCCGGATCCTATGAATATGTTGCCTTCCACAGCAAAAGGGACTTCAAAGATATAATTAATGTTAAAGATTTTCAGATGGGGATGTTGTCCTAGATTATCCAGATGGGCCGAACCTAAGCACACGAGTCCTTAAAAGCGGAGAACCTTTCTAGCTACAGTCAGGAGGAGATGAAAGAGAAAGAAAAATCCCTCACTGCTGGCTTTGAAGCTAGCCAAAGGGGCCCCCGGAGCTGAGGAATATGGGTGGCCTCTGCAACCCACGGATACAACTCTCCGTGATAGCCAGTAAGGAAATGGATCTCAGTCTTATAACTGCAAAAAAAGACCTGAATTCTGTCAACCACCTGAATGAGTAAGGAAACGGATTCTCTCCAAGAGCCTCCAGAAAGGCGCCAGCCTTGCCACGACTCTGATTTTAGCCCAGTGAGACCCATACCGACTTCTGACCACAGAACTGTAAAATAATAAGTCTGTAATGTTTTAAGGTGCTAAATTTATGATAATTTGTTATGACATCAATAGAAAACTAATACACCATTTAAAGTACGTAATGAAGTACTTGGCACATGGTAAGAGCTCAATAAATGTTGGCATGTCTTATAAATATTATTAACAGCATAATTATTAATATTGTTTTATAATCTCAAAAATCTCTTCCTGCCTTGGTGTCGAGCTCTGAATTCTGAAACCCCTCTTCCTGCCTCTCCTGGAATAGCATCCTTTTAGTTGTTTTAAAGGAATTGTTCACCAGCTTCAGGGGTTGACTGTTGTGCTGGATTGAAGTGCAAGGGAATTTCTTGAGATGCAAAAACAAGAGTGCAAATTAACATCACTAAAGAGGGACAGATGGATACATGTTGCGTATTTCTGGATAGGACAGCTTGAGAAGAGCACCACATGACCTACGCGGTAGTTTGGCTGGGAACAATTAACCTGAGTCTAACCAACAGGAAATAGCAGGCAAATGAGAAACATGCTATTAAAAAGGAACTTCTGCCTTTCAAAAATGTCAGTGTCACAAAAGACAAAGAAGAACCAAAGAGTTGTTCCAGATTATAGGAGACTAAAGAGACAAGATAACTAAATGCAATATGTAATTCTAGAACAGATCACCACTGGACATGATTGAGTCAACTGAAAAAAACTGGAGTATAGATTGTAGATAAATAAGTGTATTTATTAATGTTAAATTTCCTGAAGTTGATGTATATATTGTGGTTATATAAGAGAATGTACTTATTCTTAAGAAATACACACCGAATATTTAGAGATAAGGGCCACGATGTGTGCGTCTTATTTTCAGTGTTTCAGGGGAGGGGGAAAAAAATATATATATATATATACACACACACACAAACACATGTGTGTATTTGTAAGGTATGTATGTGTGTGTATATTTTATACACAGAGTTAAAGCAAGTGAGCAAATGATACATTAAGTGGGGCAGAATGTTAACAACAGGTAAATCTGAGTAAAGTATAAATGGTTTTATTCTTGCAACTTTTCTGCAAGTTTGAAATTACAGACATACCTTGGAGATACTGTGGGTTCAGTTCCAGACCACCACAATAAAGCGAATACCACAAAAAAGCAAATCACACAAAATTTTTGGTTTCCCGATGCATATGTTATGTTTACACTCTCCTGTAGTCTATTAAGTGTCCAATGGTATTATGTCGAAAGAAGCAATGTATGTACCTTAATTTAAAAAGGCATTATTACTAAAAAAGAAAATGCTAACCATCATCTGAGCTTCCAGCAAGTCATAATCATTTTGCTGGTGGAGGGTCTTGCCTCCATGCTGATGGCTGCCGACAGGGCAGGGTGATGGCTGCTGAAGGCGGGGGTGCTGAGGCAATTTTAGACAACAGTGAAGTTTGCCGCATCGAATGACTCTTCCTTTCACAAATGATTTCTCTGTAGCGTGCAGTGCTGTTTGACAGCATTTTAACACAGAACTTTTTGCAAAATTGGAGTCAATCCTCCCAAACCCTGCCACTGCTTTATCAACTAAGTTTACATAATATTCTAAATCCTTTGTCATTTCAACAGTCTTCACAGCATCTTTACCAGGAGTAGATGCCATCTCAGGAAACCACTTTCTTTGCTCATCCATATAATTTGTCATGTTCGTTTCATCATGAGATTGCAGCAATTCAGCCACATCTTCAGGCTCTACTTCTAGTTCTAGGTTTGCTATTTACGTCACACCTGCCGTTCCTTCCCCCACCGAAGCCTTGAACCCCTCAAAGTCATTCATGAGGGTTGGAATCAACTTCCAAACTCCTGTTCATGTTGATATTTTGACCTCTTCGCATGAATCACATGTGTTCTTAGTTGCTTAAATGATAAGACTTGAAAGTCAAAATGACTTCTTGACTGCAGTATGAATATTGTGTTAGCAGGCATGAAAATACATTAATCTCATTATACATCTCCATCAGAGCTCTTGGGTGACCAGGTACATGGTCTGTGAGCAGTAATAATTTGAAAGGAATCTTTTTTCTGATCAGATCTCAACAGTGGGCTTAAGTTATTCAGTAAACCATGCTGTAAATAGATGTGCTGTCATCCAGGCTTTGTTGTTCCATTTATAGAGCACAAGCAGAGTAGAGTTAGCAAAGTTCTTAAGGGCCTTAGGATTTTCAAAGCGGTAAATGAGCATTGGCTTCAACTTTTAGTCACCAGCTGCATTAGCTCCTAACAAGAGAGTCACCCTGTCCTTTGAAGCTTTGAAGCCAGGCGTTGACTTCTCCCCTCTAGCTATGAAAGTCCTAGGTGGCATCTTCTTCCAATAGAAGTCTGTTTTGTCTACCTTGAAAATCTCTTGTTTACTGTAGCCACCTTCATTAATTATCTTAATTAAAGATCTTCTGGATAACTTGCTGCAGCTTCTATATCACCTTGCTGCTTCACCTTGTACTTTTATGTTATGGAGGTGGCTTCTTTCCTTAAACCTCATGAACCAGCCTCTGCCAGCTTCAGACTGTTTTTCTACAGCTTCCTCACCTCTCTTAGCCTTCCTAGAATTGAAGAGAGTTAGGGCCTTGCTCTGGATTAAGCTTTGGCTGAAGGGAATGCTGTGGCTGGTTTGCTCTTCTATTCCAACCACTCAAACTTTCTCCATATCAGCAACAAGCCTGTTTTGCTCTCTCATCATGCGTGTGTTCACTGGAGTAGCACTTCTAATTTCCTCCAAGAACCTTTCCTCTGCCTTCACAACTTGTCTAACTGTCTGGCACAAGAGGCCCAGCTTTCAGCCTATTTCAACATTTGACATACGCCTTCCTCACTAAGCTTAATCATTTCTAGCTTTTGCCATTGTAGGATTATTAATTGGCCTAATTTTGATATTGTATCTCAGGAAATAGGGAAGCTCAAGGAGAGGGAGAGAGAACAGGGAATGGCCAGTCAGAACACACATTTAGCGAGTAAGTTTGCTGTCTCATATGGATGTGGTTTGTGGCTCCCCAAAACAATTACAATAGTAACATCAAAGATCACTGATCACAGATCCCCATAACCAAAATAATAATCACGAAAGAGTTCAAAATAGTGTGAGAATTACCAAAATGTGACACAGAGACTTGAAGTGAGCAAATGTTGTTGGAAAAATGGTACCAATAGACTTGCTCGATGCAGGGTTGCCACAACCTTCAATTTGTAAAATGTGCAGTATCTGTGAAGTGCAATAAAATGAGGAGTGCCTGTAAAATGAAAAACCACCCAAGTTTGCAATCCTGTAAAGAGAAGGAATTGGTAGCACTTGGTGTCCGTTCAAGCCACGTGTTTTCTTCTGATTTATAATTTCATTTGATACCTATCTTATCACGCCTGTCCATTTTCTAGGCATTTAGAATGTATAGCTTCCAAAACTAGCACAAAGACAGAAAATCTCCTCAAACTTTTCTTAGGGTGTATTAAACGTAAGTCCTGGTCAAAGAAAACACAATTTTCAAATGATCCACTAATTTTAGATTTAATAGTTCTTAGACCCTGAAGTGCTAGCCTAGTGCTTAGAAATATCCATACAGCAGGCTAAGTAAAGAAATATACTGCCTCACAAAGGTGGCACAGCTGTCAGCCAACATGTTAGATGAATGAAGTAATTAGTCCATTGTAAAAAATAATTACATGTATTTACTGCATGTAGACAGAATTATTGATAATAATGGGCCTACAGGAGTGATCATGATGGGTTGGATAAATCACAGGTGTCTCCAAATGATTCTAAATGTTTGCCTATCTAATTCTCATTACAAAATAAGCCCTTTCGTCTTTGATAATGTTGGTATAGAACACCGGTGTTTGGGGAGGTGTGCTTATGGAAACTGAATGCTGTTCCCTTCTATTCACATACCAAAATATATGAGGTTTTGAGCCTTCTGTGGTCAAGCCAGCCCCACTTCCATCAGTGCCAAGTTTTTTTAGAAAATACTGGAGATTCCTAAAACGTATTAATGCTTTGGAAAATTGCTCTCATCACCAGTAAGAAACACTCATGCACTCAGGCACCCACGTGTGCATCCATCATTTGACAGTGTCTCATTCAATAGTGTCTCAAGAACCAGGAATGAAAATAACAATGGCTCTCCTACCAGGTCGGTGGCTTCTCTCAAAGTGAAGAAAGAAACGCTGAGCATCTCATCCATGTAATTTGTGACCATTAGAAAGACTGGTACATGCGCGTTCGTTTAATCCCTTTGGACTAACAACGTAGCCCATCTGGAGCATAAAAGCTCTAAGCCTAGAGAAAAGAGACAGCACAGATGAGCAGTTTCCACGCAGTTTCTCCATTCAGAGGTGCTAATAAGGAAAAATGCCGAATTACTATGATTACCCGTGACTTGAACATAGCTTATCACCTGCCACTATGAATGAAGGCCCCTGGAGGGCTGGGAAATGGCTGGAAGAACAATGGCCTTGGAGACAGAATCTCTGTGGTGTCTGAAAGAGGAATCTCAGCTGACTGCAAGACGGTCTGCCTTATAAAATGGAGCTCTTTTCTAAGTGAACCCTGCAAGCTAGTCCTGGGGTGTTCCCATGCCATGCAGAAAGAAAACAGAAGAGCTTTCACAGAACAATCAGGCCCATAAAACATGAAATGAAGGGAAGACACAGCCAGCAATTATCCCAAAGAATCATACGAGATAACCAATCGAAGACACTTCATAGTGAGGCCAAGCTCTCCTCAAGTTTGGCAGATAATTGTCAGTCTGCTTTCTACTTTATGTGTTATTGTGTAGACTTAATTACACTGTGAAATCCCTCTTGTTTTCAGACCTAAGTGCCACTGGAATGCTGTTACAGCCGTCACATGAGATTCATTAGGAAGAAGAGTTTGGCTTTGTAGGGACTGGGCATTTAGCTGTTCCATGGAATCTTTTCTGTGTCATCACAAAGCCCCTGTGTTAAGGCCACTGTAGGCTCTACAGCACAGCACCTCCAGCCCTGCACGGCCCCACAAGCCATCACGTCTCAGGGGTGGCTTGCCTCGTTGGCAGGTGCTAAGCTTTTATTTTTAATTATGATAATGGGCTCATTTCCCCATGAACTGTTTAGATTAAGTATTGCCACAGCCTGAGTTCTCTTTTACGGTCAACTTTTCACTTTATTTACTGCAGCACCAAAACAGCTAGGATTTGTTAATTAATCTTTGTTCTCTTTGGGGATGGCTACAAGGAGAAAGGGCTCTCGGAAATTTGAAGAGTATTACCTTTTTGTTTAGTAATTCATTGTCCATCCTCACAAAACCTGCATACATGCTTGTGGGTGCATTCACATACACACACGCACGCGCACACACACACACGTGCACACATGCACTCGCTCGGGGAGCCCCTACTCTCACACCATAGACACAGCAGCGTTCTAACATGTGACGGGGGGGGTGGAGAGACTAACCGTATGCTGGAGACCAGGACACGTGCCCTTCATTAATAGGCGGAGGAGCAAATAACATAGAAACGTTTCTCATCTTCCACTACCTTCTCTAGATAAATCAGTGTTGTGCTCACAGTGCTGCTTCTAACATTTTTTCAGCTTTTTCCTAATTCCTGTAATCCTCACCTCAGTCTAGTACATTTAAGAAATCTTGAAAGACTACCACTTTTGGAGAATGTGCTCAGTGGGTCTCTCCCTTCTTCTCGCCTAGCCCATCCCACACACGTACACACGCACACGCTCAGCTCCAGGTGCTGTGTTCCTCTGCACCTGAGAACTAATTCCCTTCTTATTCTAAATAACATGCAGAGTGTTATTGGAAAAGCTCACGCTGACAAGAGTTGCTGCGATCATGTGTGTGGATTTGTATAGTTCTTAGTCAGAGCCATAGTTTCAAGTGTACCTCCTGCGAACTCCATTCTATTGAAGAAACACCGTAAAACGTAGGGGTTTTTTTGTTTGTTTTTTGCGGTACGCGGGCCTCTCACTGTTGTGGCCTCTCCCGTTGCGGAGCACAGGCTCCGGACGCGCAGGCTTAGCGGCCATGGCTCACGGGCCCAGCCGCTCCGCGGCATGTGGGATCTTCCCGGACCGTGGAACGCCCCGCGTCCCCTACATCCGCAGGCGGACTCTCAACCACTGCGCCACCAGGGAAGCCCAAGCCTCTTACACTCCCACAACAGTGAGAGGCCCGCGTACTGCAAAAAGAAAAGTAAGAGGCTCTTTTTTTTTCTCTTCTTTAAGAGCCTATCACACAGAATGTTTCCAGATAACAGGACTTGTTTACACAAGTTCTAGTTTGCTTACACAGGTGAGCAGTTTGAGCAAAAAGTAATGACCAGAAAATATGTCTGTGAGAGAATAAATTTTGTTTTTCAGCAGTTTGTTTCTGTTTAGGCAGCAAAGGGAGATCAATGTATGTTGTCTTGGTTTTCCCTTTTTTCTAACGATGTATTTAGCTGGAGAGTTTCCCTGGAGGCTGAGGTTGTGAAATGTACCTCAGCAGAGTCAGGAAATGAAAGGAAAGGATTTTCAAACTCCTAAAGCATAGGGTTTTGGTGGGACTGCATGCCCAGTCCCTCTGCCTCCTCCAGCTTGGCTCCTGCAGCCCCAGACACTTACTGCAGAATCCAAAGGATCGGGCTTCCCTGGTGGCACAGTGGTTAAGAATCCGCCTGCCAACGCAGGGAACACGGGTTCGAGCCCTGGTCGGAGAAGATCCCACATGCCGCGGAGCAACTAAGCCTGTGTGCCACAACTACTGAGCCTGTGCTCTAGAGCCTGTGAGCCACAACTACTGAGCCCACGAGCCACAACTACTGAAGCCCATGCTCCTAGAGCCCGCACACCACAATGAAGAGCAGCCCCTGCTCGCCGCAACTAGAGAAAGCCTGTGCACAGCAACGAAGACCCAATGCAGCCAAAAATAAAAAATTAAATTTAAAAAAAGGATCCAAAGGATCGCTCTATTTTGCTCCAGGCAGTTTAACTTTGGCAGAGTATCCTGACTGGAGATTCCAAGCAAAGTCTTGAAATGAAAACTGCAATGATGAAATATCCTGGGGAGCCCTTCTGTACGGGGCGGAGGGCCCTGACTTAAATGATTTGGGTAAACTGTTGGTGCAAAGTCCAGATGAAGTGTCCCAAGGCTATGGCCTGGACAGACATTCTTTAGCTGACAATGTGATGTGGGCTTTTGCTAACTGGTAGAGAAATCAGTGGTATTATATATATATATATTTATTTATTTATTTTATTTTTTTATGTTTGGCTGCATTGGGTCTTCTGTGTTGCACACGGACTTTCTCTAGTTGCTGCGAGCAGAGGCTCCTATTCGTTGCATTGCGTGGGCTTCTCATTGCAGTGGCTTCTCTTGCTGCAGAGCACGGGCTGTAGGCGTGCAGACTCAGTAGTTGTGGCGCACAGGCTTAGTTGCTCCGCAGCATGTGGGATCTTCCCAGGCCAGGGATCGAACCCATGTCCCCTGCACTGGCAGGTGGATTCTTAACCACTGTGCCACCAGGGAAGTCAGGGATCAGTGGTCTTAATTAGCATAGTAAGCCTGCATATTATGGTCTTTTAGAACGAGTGTGGGAATATTTTTAAGCAAGGATGTGTAATCTTAAAGAGAGGTGGAGTGGAGAAAACAGAAAAATCACTTGGAATTCACAGAAACAGAAGTTTCCAAATCTGCATTTGTTCTCTATGATCTTGGACAAGACTTGGGGCTCAGTTTACTCATCCTTAAAACGAGGGGCTTGGACCACCTTCAGTTCAGCCAATATATCAAGCACCTTCTACATGCTGTCACCTCCCACCTGTGTCCTCAACAACCGCTACTCCTCAGTGTATGGCTGCAAATATGGTACCACTCAGCCTCTCAAGCCAAAATTCCTAGAAACCGTTATTTCTCCCTCTCTCTCTGGGCTTTGTTAGGAATACCTCTCTCCACAGTTCAGAAACAAGTGAGCATTAAGTTTTGGCAGGGGTGTCATACAGAAAAAAGATAAAAATATCAACTTGATTGTTTATAAGGCTAAAGTGGAGAGTGTGTATTAGATCTACAAAAAAAATGAGCATCCTAACACTCCTCCTGCCTTCATGAAATTTCCCACCTCAAGCATGCTGCATCCCTTCTCCCAAACTCACCAATCACACAGGACAGAGCATTCCTCTTCCCCTTAAAAAGAAGTAGGCGAACTAGACAGAAGGACTGGTAGCTATCTTTCCAATATTTTAAAGAGCAAGGCAGAAACACAGAGAAAAATGGTGGCCCCTAAACACTCACTATATCACTGCATTAGTTTCCGAGGGCTGCTGTGACAAAGAACCCCAAATTGAGCTGGCTTGAAACAACAGAAATGTGTATTTCTCACAGTTCTGGAAGCCAGAAGTCCAAACTCAAGGCATCAGCACAAGTGACTCACTTCTGGTGGCTCTGAGGGAGGCTCGTTCCTCACCTCCCCCTGCTTCGGGTAGTTGCTAGCCATCCTTGCCTTCCCTGTCTTACACCTTCATGACTCTAATCTCTGCCTCAGTGGCCTCATTACCATCTTCCTTCTGTGTCTGTGTGTCTGTCTTCATGTGCTTTCTTATATGGACATCAGTCATTGGATTTAGGGCCCACCCTAATTGAGTAGGACCTCATCTTAACTTCGTTATTTCCAAGTAAGGTCCCATTCACGGGCACCAAGGGTTAGGACTTGAATAAATTGTTTGGGGGGACATAATTCAATCCAGTCACCCAGTCATTTCTACTTCCTAAACGTTTTTCACTCTGCCCACTTCGACTCACACCCATGACTATACTTTAGTTCAGGTCATGAACACAGTTCACTTGGATACTGCAATAGTCTTCTAACTGGTCTCCCTAATTCTACTCTTTCACTCTCAAAATCCAGTCTCTATCCTGCAAAAATGACTTTCTAAAATTTAAACCTGGTTGTGCCAACTGCCTATGAATTTAAAATGATTTCCCACAGCTCTGGGTAAAGTCTGTATCCCTGAGTGTGATGTGAAAACTTCTTCATAATCCAGCCACTGGTCTCTTCTCTCTTCTCTCTCCTGTCTTTTCCTGCTTCCTCGAGCCCTAACGTCTACTCTTCACTCTACCTCAAATTCTTTGCAACCCACTTTTGTACTTTTTGCATTCTTTTATTTAAAAACCTGTATGTTTTTAAAGCGAGGGCACCTATGCTGTATTCTAACAAGATTTTGCCACTCCCTCTACAGTTTCTTCAAGGAGAATCTCATGAGCCCTTTTACTTAAGGAATTATTTCCATATATTTAACTCTTTCTACCTCCAGGCCTTTCCACATAAAAAGGTCCTTTCTTTCTCTCTCTCTCTCTCTCTCTCTCTCTCTCTCTCTCCTTCTCCCTCCCTCCCTCAAACTCATTTTTCAGGTCTCATCTAAGCTGTCACTTCCTCAGGGAACACCCCCCAATATACACCCTATTTTCTTCTTCGTAAATCATTCACAATTCCGTTAGTAACACTGATCACACAGCACTCATTACAATACCTTTTTACTTGCTGCATTGCCCCCTAGACGCTGAGCTCCATATTGTACAGGAATTAGTCATCATTGTAGCCCTAGCATATAGTAGAACTCAAAATATATTTGTAGAAGGAATGAATTAATGCTGGGCATATCGCTAAGCTCTAGGGTTGCAGAGATAAGTAAGATATATTCCCTGACTACAGCAGGTCATTAATAATTCACAATATCCCAACTGAATAAGAGTGGCAGCATCAATAAAAATTTAACTGGAAGCTCAGAAAAAAAGACTCATGCTTTTGGAAGAACTAGAGGACTCAAAAGAAATGAACAAAAATGCTTCATACTCTTAGGACATATAAGCTGGGCCTTGAGCTTAAGTTCCCTTCTGGATCTTATATGTTATGAGTCCAAGTCTTTCATCAAAATTTCAAAGAACTTTCTGCCACTGTTTTAGTGTCTTTCTGAAATGACTGATGCTCTCATCCACCAAATTTTCATATCCTCTTCTCAAAGTATTTTCTTTCTTCTTCTTTACTAAGTCTCTTTATTTCTCTTCACAGTCTAAGAGCTGTTCGTTTTCTTGGTTATTCTGCAATTTTAGTATGATGGGTCTTCTTGCAGATTAAAAACATAATTATATGTTTATGCTGTTTCTTGGGACTAATTCTTAGTATCTTTTAACAATTCTGTAAAATTCCCAGGTATTCTATTATCTTTGAATATTGTCTCTTTCCCATTCTGTTCAGTTGGCCAAAAACTTCTTTCAGGTTTTTCCATAACATCCTACGGAAAAACCTGAACGAATTTTTTGGCCAACCCAATATTATCTCTTTTCGGAACTTTGATATATGTTAGACCTTGTTGTTTCAACCTCCATTATCTCTCATCACTCTTTCCTGTTTTCTATCTTTTTGTCTCTCTGGACTGAATTTTCAGTCTTTGTATCTATCTTTGAGTTTACTAGTTTTCTTCCTCTTATGCCTTATCTGCTTATCCTATCTATTGAGTTTTAAATTCAAATTTTTTTGTCTCTGTCTCTCACTTATAGAGGTTATATTTGGTTCTTTTCAAACTGTTTGGTTACTTTTCTGTGTTCAAGATGCTCTTTTATTTCTTTAAAAATATTAAATATTTGTTATTTTTATATTCCATGTCAGATAATTTCAAGATCTGTGGTCTCTGTGGGTCTGATTCTGCTGTCTGTTATTTCTGCTGACTTTCACTCAGAGCACCTGATTTCCTTATGGTTTATGTTTTTAAACTGTGACCATTCTCCTTGAATGTGATAATATTTTGAGATCTGGGTTAAGATTACATTTCTCTAGAGAGGATTTGCATTTGCTTCTTCCAATTGCCCATGGATACTACCTACCTGGAACTAGTTTAAATTGAGTTTGCCTTTTGAGGTGTTTTAGAACACATAGATAAAATGAATTCTGATTGAAAACTCTATGTAAGATCCAGTGTGTGGTTACAAATTCTCAGAGAAGGTTTGCTGTTGATATTTTAATCTATCCAAGGCTAAGACCAGGATGATTTTTTTTCTGTCCTCTTCTCCTGGCAAGTTTATTTTTAATTCATCCTTACGCTGAAACTGTAGTCCTTGGGTTCCCATTTCAGTCTTGTATTTTATCTGGCAACCCTAACTATAATAAGAATGCTCTGAATTTCTCCATTTAAAAAGAGAGATAAAAGCCTAATTAAGGGGGGAAGAGAGAAGAATCATAACTGGGTTTCTCTCTGGCCCTAAACAAATATTTCTGCAGTGCTCTAGATTAAAGGTTTTTTCATCTATTTTACATTTTGCCACATCATGATGTCTTCTTTAATTAGCTTTGATAATTGCTGTCCCCTTACCAGATTGCAAACTCCTTGAGAGCAAAGATTGCCTTTCTTTTCTGCATCTACTCCTTATAATACAAAAAGCAGTGTATGGACTGCTTTCCATTAAGTATGTGTTTATTGCTCCTAAGTCATTTCACTGCCAAGTTCTCCTCCTTTTCCATCCACCCAGGTGCTCAAGCCAGAGTCAGGGAATCATCCTGCCTCCCTACCTCTCACATTTTATCATCTATTCTTCTATCTTTTTAATTTCTCTCAAATCTGCTGCTTTTGGCCACACTGCACAGCAAGCAGGATCTTAATTCCCCCACCAGGGATCAAACTCGTGCCCCCTGCAGTGGAAGTGCGGAGTCTTAACCACTGGACCACCAGAGAAGTCCCGAAATCTATTTTCCTTCATGACTGCAGCCACAGTCTTAGTTTATCTCTAATCATTTTCCCTCTAGTATATTCCTTAAAAGGGTGTTTCTCAAACATGTTACATGGAATCGTGGTTTTGCATGATTTAATAAAGGTAACCATGTTTACAGTAAAATAAGTTATTTTCTAATACAGCTTCTCATGGCTTCCCATTACTCTTAGATTAGAATGCAAAACTCTTACCTTGGCCTAGAAGACCATATTTGATCTGATCCTGCCCTTGAACCTGGCCTCATATCCTGACTCTCTCCCCTTCTCCTTATTCCCTTTAGCCCCACTGACCTTCTTGACGTTCCCCGAACAGATCAAGCTTTCTTAGCCTCTGTCTGGAACACTCTGCCCTCAGAACTTCACATGACTAACTCCTTGTTACCATTCCAATCTCTATTCAAATGTCAATTCTTGAAAGGCTCTCTCCCAACTAGCCAATCTAACACTTCCCTTCTCCACTCTAGTCTCATCACTTCTAACCCTTTATCTGAATGTGTATACTTATTTATGTCTTCCTTCTTCATTCAGTGCCTATTTCTGGAGCATCTGCTATGTGCCAGGCCATACTGTTGGTATTAAGGTACAGAAAAATAAAATAAAACACACTGTCTTCATGGAGTCTGCATTTTAGACTTCCATGAATGTATGAACCAGCCATGTTCATACATTCATTGAAGATGGATATTTACATTCTAATCATCATTGGCTTTTTCTTTTATTGTCTGTTTTCCCCCTAAAATGTAAGCTCCAGAACGAATGAACATACAGCTGTAGTGAGCAATCCTCATAGGAACTCAGCTGTGTATATTCAGCCATCACTTCTACTGGCTAGTTGATTTAGAGAAGGATGAAAATCCATAAGCAGCTTGTGCCTATTATGCTATTCCATTGTTGGATTCAGGAGACTTGGTAAAGACTAAAGTCGAACAGAGAACTGAGCCTTCTTTAGCCAACATTTGTAGCCAATGATTTAGATTATTTATTCATGTCTCTTCTACTACTGTGTCCCTCCAGTGTGTTGTGCCCCACTATCAGCTGCACTGTTAGCATTACTGCCAATTCAAATATTTATTCATTGTCCTTGGACACCATTGAGCACAAAATGACTGAAAACCATCAACAGTCCCCCTCACCAAATACTTTGTATCCCAGCACCACTGGACCTTCCAGAAAAATCTTCTGCTTTGGCAAAGCTGTCAGAGGGTCCATTTCATATTTGAGTGTTCCCTATTTGAAGCAATTTTAAGTGCAAAGCATGTTTGGATTATGTACTTTCTAGTGCTAGGCTTATAATTAGTTGCATTCTTTGGGCATATAAATCTCTTAACCCAGTTCATTTTCCTTGGGTAGATTGAAGAATTTCCATGACTCGCCTACAAATTTGTACAGCACTGTGCAGTAACTAAGTACACATTTACTCTGGGATAATATGCATTATTGACAATGTGCTTAATTATCTCCCTAAACAATTTAAGTACTGGCTGCTTGTAATGCTGTCTCTCTCCTCAAAGGGAGCAGTAGTGCATCTCAGTAGGGGGTGGACATTCTGCTGATGCTCCAACAAGGCTGCAGGTGCTCATAAAGGGTGGTTTAAGAATGGTTGGCCCAAGCGACAGCCCTAGCCCACTTAGGGAGTCAGAGGCAGAGCCAAGAACAACCCCATTTCCTAGTCATCTGCCTCTTTTACAGAATCCTATCAGAAAAACAATTCATATTAAAAGTGAATTATTTTAAAAGGAGTTTATGCAAACATCTGCCGCCGTTCTAACCACACCCCATGGAAGAACGCCAGTCTTGTCCCAGTGATGTAGAGTTAGGGAGTGCTGAGAAACAAGATGGAAAGATGAGAAAACAGAAGTAGGCAGGAAAGGGAGAGAAAATGAAGAGCAGAACCAAAAGGCCAGCTCCCTTGGGGGACATCTGTGGGAGGAGAGTGTTTCCGAACACGTGGCCCAAATGACCCCTAGAACTCATAACCTGAGCACTTTCTTTCTTCCCTTAATAGCATCTTTGATTCTAATTAATTCCATAACACACATTAGGAAAATATGGAAACATACACAGACACATAAATGAAATAAATCACACATAACTACTATTAACATTTTAGCTTTTTCTTCTGATTTTTGATAAAGTTGTATCTATACAGATAGATAGATAGATAGGTTACACATGTATCTAGATATGGATTATCATCCTTTTTTCCCTAGCCTATCTTGAAAATGTTTTCATATCTTTAAACACTCCTGAGAAACAAAATTTTAATGGCTGTGTACTAGCCCATCTTGTACAAATGTGCCAGATTTTTTTTAACCTATTCCCAATAGATGAACTTTTAGGCTGTCTTTTGCAGGGACGTAAGTATTGGTTATTTTCATCTAGAAAGTTTGTTCTGGGAATAAATTTATGTACTAAAGCGATAGTGGGTGGTGGAAAGGTGGAGAAAGTAGAATCTAGCCCTATCACTCAAACACGTTCATTCGTGTCTATATTTTCAACTTTTCCTCCGCCCCAAAAGTGCTAGGTGAACAAGCTGATTAGAATTATATAGTCTGTCTGTAAATAAGGGCCAGAAGCCAAGTGCAGGGAGCCCTTATATATAAATATATGCATATGAGTGAACCCATCAGAGAGTCACTCCTTTCAATTATAACTTTAAGGAACCAAATGTAAGACATATTCTTGGAAGTTTAACATATGAATTCATTAGCTCAGATGTGGCTTTTGGTTAGGTGTGGCCTGAGTCAGTGGTCTTCAAAGAGAAGTGTGCAAGACAATCCACTGGGCTGCAGAAAAATATAGAACTTGTATTCAAAATTATTTTTAGGTTATTCTCTTAAACGTTCTACTTTAGCATGCCTTTTTTTTGCGGGGGGGGGTGCTGCGTCGGGTCTTCATTGCTGTGCGCGGGCTTTCTCTAGTTGGGGTTAGCGGGGGCTCCTCTTTATTGCGGTGCGCAGGCTTCTCATTGCTGTGGCTTCTCTTGTTGTGGAGCACGGGCTCTAGGTGCGTGGGCTTCAGTAGCTGTGGCACATGGGCTCAGTAGTTGTGGCTCACGGGTTCTAGAGAGCAGACTCAGTAGTTGTGGAGCAAGGGCTTAGTTGCTCCGCGGCATGTGGGATCTTTCCAGAACAGGGCTCAAACCCATGTCCCCTGCATTGGCAGGTGGATTCTTAACCACTGTGCCACCAGGGAAGCCCTAGCGTGCCTTTTTAATGTATATAAATATTCATGCAGCAATACATATAAATAATTTACACACACACATATATGCATTGCAGGCACCTGCTAATTTTTTTTTAAACCATATTTCAAAAAAATATGGGGATTACTGCTTTTGATTTGCAGTATTATGGAGCTCGGAGAGTTATTGGGGCTAGAAACCTATAAAGTATGGCTGGAGCATCAGTTTGGTCTAATGCTTTGCCTGAGTGTGGGAGGCACTGGGAAGGCAAGTAAAGCCCCAAGTTTGGTCAAGCCTAGGGTATAGGTGATTGGACCTGTAAAGGTGACTGAGCCAAAAAGTCGAGATCACCTGAGAAAAGCAAGCCTCTAAGGTATGCTGAATTACAATGAGGTGGGTGCTGTTTTATGGCACAGATGTGGCCTAAGAGGCCAAGGTAGAAGGACCCTAATGAGTCTAGGACAGCTGAGAAGAGACTGAGGTAGGTGAGAGCTTAGGAGCCTCCCAAGACTGCAAGTTTAACATGCCCATTAGTCTAGCATTCTAGGCAGTAACCTAGTAGGTCTTTGCAGTAATGGGACATGGGACAGATAGGTTTCAATAGGCAGTAGTAGAGGGAAGCCTGGCTAGCACGGCGTATGGACAAAGTCCTAGAAGCCTAAAAATGTATTTTGAGAGAAATAGCCCAAGGCAAGTTAGGAGCACCTTGACATTAACTTTTCCCCACAGTTTTACAGAGACTCAATTCTGCCTAAACAATATATCTAAACCTTGGCTAATTCTGGCATATCTAGATACTATACGATAAAAGGCTAGTCTTGAGACACCGAGTTTCTTCTGTCTCCCTCAAACGAAAAAGAAACATACAATAAGAAACAAAAATTTAGAGAAAGCAAACTAGAGTCATTTTAGCTTGTATGTATTTTTAATTACGTGACTCAAAGTTTATGTAAACCATAAAAATAAATTGTTTTCTCTGGACATTTTTAAATGTTCAGTTCCATCTCAGGTTTAAAATATCCCTTTTCCAATATAGTTTGTAAGTAAGACGTACAGAACTCCTAATGTAGTCCTAATCCACCCCTATTCAATGGTGAAGGCTACAGGTATTACTGAGAACAAAATAAAATGTCAGAGAACGTAAGTTGACCACTGAAGGTGACACTGACAGCAGGAGTCAATGTCTCCATGAGGACAGTGCATTTGTGGTGAGTTCCAGCCCTGCTGGTCTCCAAGGAAACAGTGGAAAGGTGACGCAGAGAATCACGTAGCTCTGTCCAGACAGAGTGGACGCTGTAGTCCTACTCACCCCACCCCATAAAAATGAGACAATAAAACCAATTTTCTCAAGAAATGAAGGCTGTATCCCCATCTTGGCAAGGCATCTGCTCGCACGTTCTCGTTAGCTGGGATGTGAGCAGCTGAAAGCCAGTGGCTGTTTCTGAAGGCTTTTTTCTAAAAGTGGAAGTCTCTCTCTCTCTGAATTCTGTCTGAACTTGCCCCATCCCTCCTCAAAATATGCTCTCTCAGCTCAAAGTTTGACAAGATCAAATAACCAGAGCTATTCAAATACACTGCTTTGGGTAAAGCTTCCAAGACAGTTAACAATTCTAGCTTGTTTACACTCTTCAAACACCACCCCTTCACTCCTCACCGCAACACACACACACATATTAGAAGTCAGGAAAATTCACCTTCCTCCTTAAGCCCTCCTTACCAACCAAATGCCAACTTGACTTAGAGCCAATTTCTAGGTTTGGAATTGTTACCTTTCCTTAATCCCACAGCAGCCGTCTCTCAGTGGTCAAGCTAAATCCATTTAGCTTATGTTTGACTTGTGGATCTTCTGCGGTAGTAAAACTATTTCTAAATAACTCTTAATGCTTTAGAACTGTTAATAATGAGAAAGACTAGTGGGCATTCATGAGCTGTTATAAGACAGAGGTCCCGTTCTATGCCTTATTCATTTATGCAAACTGTTGTAAAGGTACCAAATTCACTGTGCAACTGGGCTGGAAAAGTCCCTGGACTGGAGATTACATTGGTATGCACATTTCTGAGGCTTGGTTCTGTTTCACATTTTCATCACTGACCTGCTTAAGGGAGCAGAGAGCAAACTCATTAAGTTCCTAGATGGGAGGGATGGTCAGAACATTAGAGAACAGGATTAGAATTTCCCCAACCCTTGCCAAATTAGCAAAACTGTCAAATATGTTCATCAGGGACAGGCAGGGAACAGGAAAGCTGCCCAAATGCAAGCCGAGTAGTAGCAACTTATTTAGGAGCAGAACTGAAAAGACTATAGATGCAAGCACAGACTAGGAGCAGGAAAATAACTTACCCAGTATAACCACTAGCATTCATTGGGACCTTTGCACCCCCTTAAGATGGATTCAGATCCCCAATCAATGGACTGTAGAAGCATAAAACCCTCCCCCAAGAATTCTAAGAATTCCAGTGGGTTTTCCTTCTCATGGCACCTCTAAATTCAGATTCCTGATTCCATTTAATTTCCCTGGTTTGTGATTCATTTCACTGTCCTGCTCTAGTCACCCTATAGCAAACCACGTTGACCCAGACATAAAAACCATTTCCCTCCCATGAGCAAACCATGGCCTCCTGCAGAAGGGCCTGGCTATCTCCTTGGTTGTCTTGACTCTTGTTTAATCCTTCTGATTAAACTTCTATCCCAAGTAGCTTAGCAAGATATTTTCCTAAATACAGACAGTTCTCTCCTTTAAAGGAACTCTGGAACCAGCTATTAAGATAATTTTACACCTGCGTTATCTAACAGAAGCGAACATGACAGTCATGAGCCAGCAGTTCTTCAGCCAAGGGCCGGCACATATCTCCTGTAAAGGAAATAAATACTAGATAGTAAATACTTTCTAACTCTATTGCAACCACTCTGATGCTATAACATGAAAGCATTCATACACAATATGCAAACAAAAGGGGCCTGACTGGATTTGGTCCCCAAGTGGGCCATAGTTTGCCAACTCCTCCAAGACTCAGCTTCAGAATCTTAGACTTTCGGGGAGCTTAGCAACCGTATTATCCAACCTGCAGAAATCAGCACCCAGAAAGTAGCGTGACGCTTACGCGAGTTCACAAAACAGGTAAGCCAGGGTTAAAACTTCGAATTAGAAACAGGTAGCCCAGTTCCCAGGCCAGCCTATATCATCACTAGGCTACTTCCAGAAGGTTCTGAGGATCCCTGCTTACATGGCAGAACCTCTTCTAGAAATTCTCCACTATAACTTTGGCACATGCATTAGTCGTAGTATGTGTGAGACACAGTAGTATCGTCTTGCGGCACCTCGAGGAGGAGGACCAAAGATGAAAGTCTGACTAAAGATGCAGGTGAGGGGCTTCCCTGGTGGCGCAGTGGTTGAGAGTCCGCCTGCCGATGCCGGGGACACGGGTTCGTGCCCCGGTCCGGGAGGATCCCACATGCCGCAAAGCGGCTGGGCCCGCGCGTCTGGAGCCTGTGCTCCGCAATGGGAGAGGCCACAACGGTGAGAGGCCCGCGCACCACAAAAAACAAAGAAACCAAAAAAAAGATGTGGGTGAGGCTGACTCTACCACCAAGGGGCAGACTTCTTGAAAACCAGAGTAAAGCCTAGAATAGATTAGGAAGGAAAACAAGGCACAAAGTTCAAAGGACATAATTTTATTTAGTTTAAATAAAGTTAAAGGTGATATAAATCCTCATATACCCAGAGGAATGTTTCCAAAGGAGCAATTGCTTTCCGTCTCCTTTTAGAATGAAAAGAGCAGAACTGGAGTATAGGTTAGATCACAGAAAGAACTTAATGGAGGTAACCCTGTTACTCACGAGAATTGCAGGCCAGAGGAAGTCACAGAATTGTCTTAATAATTGGATCTGGGAGTTGGCATCTTTCAGGGAGGGACAGGAGGGAGGGAAATAGACTGAGTCAGTGATTCTCAATGTCCTTTCTGTCTCATTAAATCCCCTGAAAGCTGTAGGAAAGAGTCCTTCTCTGAGCCAACAGGGACACATTGAATCATTGTATTTAATGAGAGCAGGACTGTTTCTTTAAGAGGGTGGTGAAGTGCAGAACAAAAGTGGATACTGTATTGGAAAAAAATAATTGTCCAGATTTCAAAGGAGCTTCCCAAACGACACTCCCTCACATTGGTAGGCATTTGGGGTAACTCATGAAAAACCCACCACGCGTGGTTGGAAGCTTGCAGCGCCTTCCAAATGTGTGTGTGGACGTGCTTGATGCCTTTACCTCGGTAGTGGCCAGGAGTTTCTTCCCGTAGGTCATTCTTGATCAGCAATTTGAAGACCCCATAGCTTGGGCCTATTCCTCCTTGAAAGTCAGGGCCAAGTTTTTATGAGAACTCTTATTTTACTAGCTTTGAGAAAGATAAATCCTAGTGTACGTCTTGTTACTAATTAAAAATGGTACAATCTATTCAAATATCATTTCTTGACAGTATATTTCATGAAACTATCCCACAAGTATTTGTCTCAAGCCACAACTTCTCCAAAGCTTTGGTTTTTCAAATGATGAACTCTTGATGATGATTTTTTATTATAATTCTTTTCCAGACGATCCAGGAACCTGCACATCATGCGCTATGGGGTATTACATGTAAGTCTGGTGTTTTGGGTTTTTTTTTCATGGCACTAACTCTTTCTGCAGTTTAAGCATTACTGACTTAATCCTAAATCCAGTGATTAAAGCAGAGACCCTGCAGCCTGAAGCAACTCTCCCCTGTCAGGCTATTAATGAACAATTCTTGCATTTAGCAATAAGAGTGCAGCTGTTTTCTTGCCTTGAAAGGAGGTGCTCTCTTTCTTGGTCCTGGAAGTCACCCAGCCTGACACTGGTGTCTAGGAATCTTGCCATGGGTTACCAAGATTCAGACCTTGCTGTTTATGGACAGACTTTAATAATATACCTGACCCCAAGCAAGCTGTTTCCAAATGTCTGCACAGAGACCTCATCCTTAAAGGGAGTCAGACAGTCCAGGATGAAGCCAGGTGTTTCGTTAGTTCTTTTTTTAATTATTTTTATTTATTTATTTATTTATTTTTGGCTGCGTTGGATCTTTGTTGCTGCGCACGGGCTTTCTCTAGTTGCAGCGAGTGGGGGCTACTCTTCGATGTGGTGTGCGGGCTTCTCGTAGCAGTGGCTTCTCTTGTTGCAGAGCATGGGCTCTAAGCTCTCGGGCTCAATAGTTGTGGCACGCAGGCTCAGTAGTTGTGGCTCGTGGGCTCTAGAGCGCAGGCTCAGTAGTTGTGGTGCATGGTGTTAGTTGCTCCACAGCATGTGGGATCTTCCCGGACCAGGGCTCAAACCCGTGTCCCCTGCATTGGCAGGGGGATTCTTAACCACTGCGCGACCAGGGAAGTCCGTTTCGTTAGTTCTTAATCCTCCCATGAGTAATGAGAGACACGGACCACTAGGTTAAGTGAAATGCAGATAACCATCACCCCCAAAGTTCTCTGTTAGAAATCTACAAATCAAAGATGGTATGTCTCGGGCTTCCCTGGTGGCGCAGTGGTTGAGGGTCCACCTGCCGATGCGGGGGACGCGGATTCGTGCCCCGGTCTGGGAAGATCCCACATGCCGCGGAGCAACTGGGCCCATGAGCCACAACTACTGAGCCTGCGCGTCCGGAGCCTGTGCTCCGCAACGAGAGAGGCCACTACAGTGAGAGGCCTGCGCACCGCGATGAAGAGTGGCCCCCGCTCGCCGCAACTAGAGAAAGCCCACGGGCAGAAACGAAGACCCAATGCAGCCAAAAATTAATTAATTATTTTTTTTTAAAAGAGACTATCTATAACTTCAAAAGAAATGATGTGTAGATACATACAAGGAGATTAAATTATGGTGGTAAAGAGAAATATGTCAACACAGCTCATGGAAGAAACTCCATCTTCTCCCCCCAGGTTCAAACACCAGTGTTATAAAACCTGTCCTGAGAAGACCTACAGGGAAGAATCTGAATGCAAAGCATGTGATGCCAACTGTGGCAACTGCGACCAGAATGAATGCTACTGGTGTGAAGAGGGCTTCTTCCTCTTGGGTAAGCTCAAAAACGGCATTGTGCAAAGTGACAGCAAGGCTCCAGGGCTCCACCCAGAAATGCGAGAGCTCCTCTGATCAGTTTTAGAGTCCTCCTGTGCCTCTTGTCCAAGGAGGAATTTTAATTTTGTTTGAAAATAAACTTAGCCAGGACTCCTTCTTTCTGCTTTTATTATTGAAGCATAGCTCCTATTTCAGTAATTAATCTCAAGTGTCTCTAAGCTGATGGAAAGGAGAGTGAATGGAGGGGAGGGAGAGGTGCTGAAGAGAAATGCTTTGGAGTTGAAGTCACCTGGAATATTTAGAACATAACTCTTTCCTTGACACTTCATCCGCGTTATATATTCCTTGCACTGTAAAAGTTAAATAAGATCTTTTGTCTTCGATTTTGGTCAATTCATTGACTTTGATGGAAATGAATAGTTAGGAAAGATAAATACTGTGAGCCTTCCAGTTGAAGAGAATAGTCCAGGTTCTTGAATGTTTGTGGGAGAGAGAGTGGCACAGACAGCCCACAGCGACCTTCAGAGATTCTGTATGTAGAGATCATTTTATTTGCAGCCTTTCAAGGCCTTGAGGACATGAAAGCTTTTATTCTATGCTCCTAACCCTTTGAGCTGATAGCCAACTTTAATTTTCAGTCCTCTTTCAGAGGACTTAAAGCGTTGGATTTATTAAGACACGATTCTTGGCTGAAATAAGCAGATGCCATCATGGTTTCTTTAAAAACTACAAAATGTTCCTCAGCCTCCCTTCGGCCTGTTTAGAACTTGGCCCTGCGTAGAGCACCAGGCTCAGCCAGCCAGGGTTGCGCTTCATGCCTCCATTCTGTGTTCTCATGTAGGCGGCAGTTGCGTGAGGAACTGTGGCCCTGGCTTCTACGGTGACCCAGAGACGGGAGAATGTGAGCCCTGCCACCGAGCCTGCAAAACCTGCACCGGTGTTGGCCGCAACCAGTGTAGCAGCTGCGGAGAAGGGTTGCAGCTGTTGCATGGGACGTGTGTGCATCTGGCCCAGACCCAGGTGGAAGGCAGATTCTGGAATGGTATGGACCCCCCAAGAGAGATTGCAGGTGTCTAGCTGACTCCTCTGCCGCCCACCCCCACCCCCAAACCCTTGCTTTCGGGATACCCAAGAGATGAAGGTTTCCAGTAAAAGAAAAGCCTGGAGTCCCAGAGCCCCTGTGATGCTCATTGCGGGAGAGGATAAGAGGCTATGGCTGGCATTTGGCGAGGAGGGAAAACCCAAAGGGCCACTGATGAGTGATCTGACCATTTGAGTTTCCACCTGGGTGGAGTAGACCGCAGAGCACGTAAAGAGCGTCAGAGAGAGAAATGACTACCATTTTCTCAAAGATTTCAGAATAGCTTCTATCACATTCACTTACCTCTTTATTAGAAAAGAGATAAAAGAAAACTACCAGTGGGATAGCTTGTCCAGTTAGACAAGGAAGAATCACTCTAAATTATGGGAACTTCAGCTGAAATGACTGATCTTTCTGGCTGGATTATTAGAACTTGCCATCATTCAAGCTTACCTTTTAAAAGTTGCCCCTCTAGTTGCAGATGGGGAAAGTGGGGGGCTTGAGAAGGAGCGGGAGGGAGGAAAAGTGTGGGAGCTTGGAATCTAACAGTAAAGGCCTGTATGTATTCATTCCCACCTGAGTCTTCAGAATTGGCCTCCAGACCCTGAAGCCTTGGTCACAGGCTTCCTGGCAAGGTATGACAACCTTGCAGTGACCTCTCCATGTCTGAGGTGGTTAAAAAACAAAATCCTCCTCCTGCTGGAAAAATCTGACTCACATTCTATGCAGAGACGTTCATGAAAACAAGAGATGCTCTCCGTTTTGATTTTGAGGCGAGGATTTGTTTAAAAAGGTCATTCCAGTGCAGAAGCAACAGCAGCTGAAAGCAGGTCTGCTTGGGATGATTTTTCTAAGAGCTGGAGGGAAGGATAGATCTGGGGCAAGAGAAAAGACTCTTGCTGGGTTTCAGAGGAAGGATGTCCACAGCTGCTGTCTACTTCGACAGTGTCGCATATGTGACTTAAAGGAAGAGCAGCTCGGAGACCATCACAAACCCAGCAGCCAAAGGCCACGGAGAACACTGGCCGATTTCAGAGACACAGCTAGGAAGAAAATCATTCACTCCAGACTGGGATATCTTCCGTGAATTAAAGCTGAACCAAAATGCTGAAAACGAGTTTGTCTGGCATTCAGGCATTTAAGAGGCGGTGCAAGCCAAGAGAAAAACAGTCTGGTGGTGTGTTTCTAGCTCAGAACATCTGTATTTTATCTGGCGTCCAGATGATGAAAAGGTTCAGGGAGCCAAGAGTCAGAGCAGATTGATTCCCCAAATGATTACACAAACCTTTCAACCGGACTACGCACTTCGCAAGCAGAAATCAGGTCTTGATTGCCCGCCCCGCTTTGTCGAAGCATCACACCTACCCCTCTGCGTGTTCTACTACCAAAACGTAATGTTTCCGAAGAGAGGAAGGAATTAGTCCACTTGGGGATTTAGTACTAAGGGATTCAGGAAGCTGATGAGAATATTTCCCATGGCTGGACAAAAGCAACAAACTCAATGACATGGCTGCACTTTCCCACATCTGTGATCTGGGAAATAAGACATGCAGACTATGAACAATGAGAAAAACTTAGCTGAGCCAGGTAAGACCAGAGCTCAGCTTCCCCAGCATAGTTTAGGTACCACTGAAATGGACGGTAAATGAGAAATGTACTCCACAAGGCCCTGAGAGTATTTGAGCCAATGCCTACATTTTTCTCCTGACTTCGTTTCCTTAAAAAACAGGGTTGAGGTTGTAATAGGAGAGCAGAGGGTTCCAGAGAACAAGCTCTAATCAACCGCACCTCTAAGATGATGGAAAGCAGATTGCAGTCATCCTGGGTCAACTCAGAGGGAGCCCAGACAAATCAGAGTGTTTATGAGAGAATGGAGCTACCTAGGTGGTACCAGCGAAGTGTTGCGTTGTTTTTGTTGTTTTAAACACAGATTCAGATCCAGGTAGGACAGAGAAGATGGGACAAACTTTAGCCCATTTCTTCACGCACACGACTGCCAGTGGAGACAATAAGCTCATGCTTGCATCTGAAGACTGTGACCACGCCCACTGTCTACGTCAGCATGTGTTGGGGAAATGCCCTTGAAATAAAAATCCAACTAGAGTCCACTGAGCTCCTCTTCTAATAAGGTGGCTACTCATAATGAGAGTGGTGAGGTTGACAGGTCATCACCCTTTGTCAATTACCAGCTGAGCCTGGGAATGCCTCCTATCCTGGTCCAAGGATGGAGATTTTCCTACACCTCATACCACAGCTGACAAATCCTCCAGCCAAGACCAAGTAATCTCCAGAGATTCTTCCTGCCACCTAAAAGTCACTGCACAAAAGTATAGAGCGGGCTTCCCTGGTGGCGCAGTGGTTGGGAGTCCACCTGCCGATGCAGGGGACACGGGTTCGTGCCCCGGTCCGGGAAGATCCCACATGCCGCGGAGCGGCTGCGCCCGTGAGCCATGGCCGCTGAGCCTGCGCGTCCGGAGGGAGAGGCCACAACAGTGAGAGGCCCGCGTACCGCAAAAAAAAAAAAAAAAAAAAAAAGTATAGATCATCCCCAGATTCCCTGTCCCGGTCACTAACTAATATATTGTGAAGATTACTTAGGCCAATGTCCCTGCGTGGCAATAATAGAACCAGTGTTAAACAGGCTGCTGCCAATGGCATCAGCAGTGACTCAGGCATCAGGCAGAGCCCCTGTTGGTGAAAATGTTCAGGGGTGGCAGGCCACGGGCTTTGAAAGAAGATGGTGGCTTCAGCTGGTTTCCTGAAACCATTGCTGGGAATGGAAACAGTGTACCCTATTACTGTTAAATCATTTGGGTTTTCTTAAGTGGTTTTCTCCCTGGTAGTGCTGGAAAGTCTTCGGAATAATTCCTGCACGTTTCCCCTACCCACCTATTTCCCTCATTAAAACCATGTTTGTAGCAGGCTCTAATTACATATTCTGATGGGTAGTCTAATCTACAAAGCACAGACATGGTAAATTAACTTTTTATCTTTGACCACATCCTAACAATTTATCACTAGCCTGTCTTTCGATCTTAATTCCTATGCTCTGAGAAAGACTGAAATCCCAGAGTCAGTTACAAACACTGGAAGCCACTCATGTGTAAAAAAAAATTCTCAATAGTGGGGAGATATGTTGCTTCATAGTAACTGAACTTTAGAGAATTTTAAAGAAACCATGAGAATCTGGTTTTTTTAGAAGGACTTTGTAGATGTGTACAGTTGCCTCACTTAACTTACAAATGAGAACATGATTTTTACTTAATTAACCAATCACAACTCAAGAGTGCAGAAAATACATGTTTCTGGGTAGCTAAGTAAACTTTTGGCCTAGCGGTATGAAAGAGCCACATGTATCTCCTTACACTGAGTATTAAACATCCAGGAATTTTATGAGTGGACCATTAAACCATTGCAACTTAAAATCAGCTATGGTGGGAATATTTACACCACAGCAATTGGTAAACAGGATCACTCAAGTTTTTGTTGTTGTTTCGTGTTCCAAAGAGCCATGTTACCAGTACATCACTGCTTTGACCTCTACCAAACTCTTTTAAATTAAAGTGAATTACTAAAACATCTCTCTAGTGAACGTAGGCTTTAGAATTCGGCATACCTGAATTCAAATCCTGGCTCTGTTCTTTACTATCTCCATAACCTGGAGCAAGATATTCATCCTCTCCGAGCCTCAGTTTCCTCACCTATAAAATGAGAACATGAAACTGCCTCATACAAGGTCCTTTGGAGAACTGAATGAAAGAATACATATAAAGCCTCCAGCACATATGATGCAATAAAAGTTAATCTATTCTCTAACCCTTTAACCTAATCCAGTTTTAACCCATGAAACACTAGCTCACTTTCAAAACTGCCTCCTTGAGCTCATGAAAGAAAGCAATTTGGGGGCCTAAGGAGTTATACAGGTCTGGGAAAAATAGTCCCAGAAAGAAGGGCAAATGATGGTCAGTTGGGATGCCTAATAGCCAAGTTGAGTCCTGACTTAACCAAGAATGTGTACAAAGATGATAACAGCAGTTTTATTTATGATAACAAAAAAAAAGAGAGAGCAATCTAAAAATGTAACGAGAAAAAAATTAAGGAAATTATGGTTCATGCAAATACACAAACCATTAAAAATGTTCACAAAGAATCTTCATGGCAAGAGAAAATGCCTATAAGATGTATAATATTAAATGAAAAATGTAGGGTTGGTATTATATATGCAGAAGATGTAAATGATTACATATATATGCACGTATGTAATGATACTCACACATTCACTATAAAGATGGGAAATCTATATGCCGAAGTATACACAGTAGACGTTTCTGGGTGGTAAGATCATGGGCAAACTTTATGTTCTTCTTTATCTTGTTTGCATTAAAAAAATAAAACACTTTATTTTTTTTAATAAAAAAAGAACCTGTGCCCACTGCAAGCCCATCTTTGGTGAAGAGCCCGCTGCAGGAGCGACGAAGGTGGAAGTTTCAAATCAAAAGAGGTAACAGGGAAATAGGGAGGAGAAGACAATCAAATATGAGGAGAGTCTCTGTGATGTAGAAACCAACCCGAGAAGCCGGGCAGTGAGGAACAAGCAGGCATGCAGAAGTCGTGAGAGAAACAGAGAGAGGAGGAAAACACAACACAAAATATAAGTGGGCACCCAAAGGGAAAGACTGGGAGGAATTTCATCAGTGGAGACTTCTAGAACATACAAGGACATTCCTGAGGTGCTAAGTGCTTATGCTTGGGAGAGGCTATCAAGAAAAGCTTCTGTCCTTGCAAATCTTTAAGAAAAGCACCATTTGCCTTCCCAGTCACTGCAGCCTTGTTTGAAATAGCAAAGATTGGAAAAAACTAAATGGCTACCAATAAGAGTAGAAAAATGAAGCATGACACATCCACACAATGGAATACTATGGAGCTATCAAAAAGAATGAGGAGGTTCTTTATGTACTGATAAAGAATGGTCTCCAGAATACTGAGTTACAAAAAAAAAAAAAAAAAAGGCAACATGATAAACATTGTGAACAGATAAAGTTTGTATAAAAAGGTTGGAGGGGGATGGGGAGAGAGGGGAGAAACTTCACGGTATGTGCCTTTTCTGCATTTTGAACCATGTATTGCTTATTTGATTTTAAAAATTTTAAATAAGAACCCCTGTTTTATAGGATTGAGTTATAGTCATTTTTGAAGGATGGACACTACATTTTCTTGGTCAAGGTGATCTTTTTTTTTGAGGTGGGGGAGGTCTTGTTCAGTCTAGAATTTCTGGAGTAGCAAAAAGAGAAACCATGATCAAGGTCAAATTTTACTTGTTGATATTAAGTCTCTAATCTTTCATGATAGAAGAGCTCTGGCTGGAGATGACTTTATCCATTTGCTGAAGCCTGATTGCTAACTGTGTGTGCAGAGTACCCTCTAGTGGAGGAATGAGGACATTACAGAATTTTATACCAAGTATATTGGAGTAAAATATCCAACTGCCAGAATGTGAGATACGTATGTGTAATTACAAATGCATGTATATGTGTAAATATATACATTATATATTTTTAAATATGATAAAATTAATGAAAACGTTTATCTTTTTAAATATAACATTTTAGCGTAAAAATGATAAAAGTCAAAACAAAATCAACCCATGGCCTTGATATATAATAACGATTTTCCAGGCGCTCAAGAGCTAATGAATATTATTTTGTTATTATTCTTTGAATAACTGCTCTCAGAGAGTAAGCATCTTTTTTCCCCCAGCTTAAATGAGATATAATTGACATACAATACTGTGTAGGTTTACCGTGTGTAACATGATGATTTGATATATGTGTTCGCTGCAAAGTGATTACCCCAATAAGGTCAGTGAACACATTCATCATCACACTTTCGTGAAAATCTTGGGACTAGCATTGCTCTGCACTGGCTCACTGAACCCTTAACAAATCCCCCAGGGAGAGTACATCAGTCAGTGGTCTACTGGAAAACCAGTACAAAACTAGGAAGCAGCTGCCACGCAGCATGGCAGGACCGACAGTCATTTATATCCATGTATCCACAGCTATCTACCTTCCTACCTACCTACCTAGTTTTCTCTGTAGCAAGGCTCCGCAGTTTATTAACCATGAGGGCCATCAGAGAAACCAAGCAATGCCTCCTGGTGCCACTCCAAGTATGGAACGAAAGAGAATGGGAAATAAAACAGAAGCCTGAGAATTGGGGTGGAATGGTAACAAATGAGGAAATCGGGAGAGAGGAGAAAGGAAGAAAGAGGATCCACCATTTACTGAGCCACTCCATGCATGCTTGACATGTTAACTCACTCTGGCTTCACAGGAGTCCTGTAAGGGAAGAATCATTTGCTCTCATTTTAGAGACGTGGAAATTAGGACTCTGAGAGCTTAATTACTGTATCCATGGTTACCCTACCGGAAGCAGCACAGCTGGGATATGAAGGCAGGTGTGACTAGAGACTGACTCTTGGGAGGAGAAGGAAGGAAATGAAAGGCAAGAGAATAGGAAGGAAGGAAGGAAGGAAAGAAGGGAGGGAGGGAGGGGAGGGGAGGGAGGAAGGAAGGAAGGGAAGGAGGGAGGGAGGGAGGGAGGAAGGAAGTAGGGAGGGAGGGAGGGAAGGGAAGGAGAAAGGAGGGAGG